>NC_143577.1:90147559-90306337 GCF_048544385.1 Mastigoproctus giganteus
TAAGTTTCATTTATCATCAGCACCCAACTATGGTAGGTAAAAATAAGACAATTTCAGAGACCCTGTATGATTGGGAGCCTCGTTTTGCCAAGGAACATGATCATTGGAAACAAAATTTGACAATCAGCAACTTTCAACAGGGAGCCGAACTGGTACGTAGTCCACAAATTCATGGTTGGGCAATGCCTATCATTGATGGAATTCAAGCTTGAACATTTATACTAAAAAAAAAAAACTGGTTGTATATCAGTATATCATCCCATAATGCTAATGAGATCATCATCATACTTCGAGCCGATCTTCGAGGCAGGACTGGAGAAGCGTTGGCCTCTCCACATCCCGCAAAGGATATATGAAAGATGTGGTGGGAAACTGTAGATCAGCGAATTTGACTTCAGTGGTAGGAGAAATAATGGAGTCTGTGGTTAAGGATACAATACAGGACCATCTCCACAGGGGAAGTATCCCTAATAAATCACAGAATCGGTTCGTAGAGTCTAAGGCTTGACTGACCAAACTAGTTAATTATTATGACAGTGTCATGAAACTGTTGGATATAAGAAAAAAAACTTTGATATTATTTACCCTAACTTCAGTAAGGCTTTTCGTATGCACCTTCACTTTTAGTGATGCATTTCGAATAGTCTTTCGTGGGGAAATGCATTAAATATAAAATGGTGAAAACTAGGATCAGCCTTCGCAGATCCTTCGTAGATCAAAAGATTTGAGACTGAAAGTAGTCATAAATGGGCATACCTCAGGGTGGACCAATGTAACAAGAGGAATATCTTAGTGATCAGTATTTGGGCCACTTTTAATTCTCATTTTCCTTAATCGCGTTATATTGGAGTCCTGGGAAGGATTTCAAAAGTTTACTGATTATTTAAAGGTAGGGAGGGCGATTAACAATCACAACAATTTTCTTCAAAATGATTTTAGACCGGTTGTAAAAATTGATCAAAAGAAACGATGACTGAAGTTTAATGCTTGTAAAATAAGGTTTCGCATTTAGGGAAAACAGAAATCCAGGGATTACTTATGAGCTGTGTGGGGGGGGGGGGAGCTGAGTTAAAAGAGGTTTGGGATTAAAAGGAGTTAAGAGTTACGATTCAGTGAGACATATCTTCCATGCAGCGTAAACAGGAGGTTCGGAAGGCATATGATATCCTGTCTATGATATATATATATATAGGACTTTCGCAAGTAGAAGAAAAAGGATGTCAGTGTCTCTTTATGACGATGGTGCACCACATTTAAAATATTCTGTTCAGATCTGGTGGCCACGCTAGAAGAAAACACAAAGAGTTTCTAGAAAGGGTTCAAAGATAGGAAACCAGATTAATAAAGGATATTAATCGATGTCCCTATGAAGAACGGGTTGGAAGCTATGGACTGCAAATCTTGGCAACTATACATCTTGGTGGGGACCTGATAAAGATATATAACGCCCTGAAGGGAAATCAGTAAAATGAAATGGAGAAGTATATTTTCACTGGTAGAAGTGAGGTGAACCAGGAGACACAAATACAAAATTCTGGGCAGTAAAAAGCTGGATCTCATGAAGTTTACTTGTGGGGAGGGTATTGTCAGTGGCTGCTCGCCACAATTGTTGGGAGGGGGAAAGTTTGAAAAGATCAAAGCGGAACTGAACAGTCACTTTATGGCGATGGAGAAGGTACGAATTTATTATTATTTTTATTATTATTCTTTATTTATTTTTCGTTTTTCTTGGCAGATGCAGAAAGAGTCTGCATTATTTAGCCGTTATAGTTCTAATACTAATATTATTTTCCAAATAAGTTATTCTTGTTCTAGAGAATTTTCGACGCTTCGACTGTTTATGTCACAGTTCATTGGTTCTTATGGTATTGAATAAACTCTAAATAGCTCGCTGGGCGAACCTTACAATTGTCGGAAACGTCCAAGTCCGCTCAACTTGCAACACTAAACCTCTGCTTGCGAGGTTTAGTGTGACAAGCATCGGCCAACCACAGCCCCGATTGAAGTGTACTTTTAAGAATTCATCCAGCATTCGACTGGATTGGAATCCAGAACTCTCCAAACGAGTGAGAGATGATGAAATCACAATTGTATCACAGAGACGAAACTGCTGCTGTACCATACTAATTTTTCTCGCTTAGGCAGGATAATGTTTGTCACAGAAGCGAATTTCTAATGGATATGATGAAAAATATCAGTTATTTTGAAATATTTTTAAAGCTCAATGGCAATAAACAGATGTTGACAAAGGAGGAACCGTCTACACAGAAAATTTCACCAATAACTTATTTTGTTACTGATAAAATTTTGTTTAAAACTTAGTTCTAACTAAGGCTTACTGAATCTCATAGAAACTGTTCGCATATTCTGAAGAATTCTGTATTCCGTCTCGTAGAAGCCCATCAAGGATTTAAAGAAAATGGGAGTGACCTTATATATCATGAAAAGATCCTCAATGCATTACTCATTCTCGCCCACATCAGTTTCGCATTATCATTAATGAGAGTGCTTAACTTGACTCTTCAACTGTTCTGAAGGCGTTTCCTTTCAGTCATCTTGAAATATTTTATTGTTGACAGTGAACAATTAGGAAATTGCGAGGGAGGAGGAAAGAGGAGAAACTATAGTTTGAGGTGTGGACGTGGGAGAATACTTAACTACTCGTATGTTTCGTTTGCAAAGATTAATGTAAAGTGTTTTTGATCGTGGTTGATGCAAAAACTATAAAAATCGAACCTCAGTTCGTATAACATTAATAAGAACTATGCAGAGCTCCTATAACTGGCTTAGTGTAAATTTCTTTTCCCTTTTCAGCGTTGAGTAAGTTGTCCTTGGGCCATGACAATGTATTTTTTTCTTCTCAGGCATCTTAGCTTTTCCTTTACAAATAGGCAGGCACTCTTAGATACACAATATGTAGCTCATCCACAAAACACGAACAACAAACAACACAACGTACTCTAATTCTACGCTGATTCGATAACCTTAAGTCTCGTGATTTAGTAGAGTAAGTGAGTGCTAATCGCCAAAGCAACTAAGGCTGTGCGGCGACAGTATATTGTGTCTGTAAACTGCGTGTATTCTGTGGAAGAAAAACCCGAATTTCTGGGAAAACTACGACCCTCTCCTGTGACCGACTAATTTAGCCATGTTGTGAAAAAAGGCCATAAAATTCCTCGCGTCACTGACGGGATTCGAACCCGGACCTATTTTACCAAATGTGGAGAGGACGGTAACTATATCTACTGTGATACCTGCGAGGACCGATTTATTGGATGGATGGCGTTCCTGTAGACCTATTGTTCACTATTCTGTCACTGTTTTCAAAAGATTTTCAGGCAAAAATTAAAACGCAGACTGAAATCGGAATTAAATCTATTAAAATAACAAAAGAGGCAATTATAGCAAACATCGCTTGATCAGACATAGAAGCGCTAATACCATTACAAAAGAAGGGGAAAGTTACAATAAACACAAGTTCATAAATAATCCCGTTTAAAACTATTTGTGAGACAAGGAGAAAGAGTAAAGAATGCTTTAAAGATTAGTGCCAATGTACGAGCTGCTCCTTATTGTCTGAGTGTGCTGTAGAGCTATTCACACGTGTGCACTTCCCCGAACATCCGCGCTTCGCTGAGTAGGATATTAGCTTTGGAATTTTTTTCCCTTCTTATCCATAATGATGGCATCCTCTCCAGATGGTTCTCTCTGCCAGGGTCTCCATTAATCAGCGCAGACAGATATGGATGAATGATGTTCGCCACAGTGCTCAGTGACAAAGCTGGATGGCGGGAGAATCGCTCCATCTTTCACCAGTCCAGCAGGCCGTAAGACCATCTGTCATCTCTGGACTTCATTTGTATCTTGCCTGGCCCGCCTTGGAGAATGCTGATATTTACCTATTCTGGGAAGATGCCTAAGCAAAGCTAGAGTATAAAAAAGAAGAACAAGAAAAAGAAAAAAAAAAGTGCGCAAGCGCAACTAGTATGCAGAAGAAAATAGAAGGCCTGCAACACACGGCTGTAATAACCAATGCTGCCTTTTTGATGTAAAGATAAATCTACCATGAAATTAAGACAGTTCGGAATTACATTATGAGATATTTTTATTTATAAAAATCGTAATTAGGTCAACACGAACGCGGTACAGATCGATTTTGTTTACAAAAGCATTCATTATAAACACCCCACGATAAGCACTTCCTGTTCGATTTAAAGAAGCTGCACAATGTGTAGCTTGTTACTCCAGAGCGGTTTGAGTGCATAATTATTAATCATAATTAGCAACATCATAAACAGGCAACCATAGTGGGAAAGTCATCAGTGGAGGATCAGAAGATTAACATAAGGTCAAGCACTAAATACTTCTTTGCTGCCTGTACTTAGGCCACAACCTCCGTAGAGTTGGGTCATGGCCTAGAATTAAAAAGGGATAAAAACGATGCGTGAAGCAAACCTGAAGAATCAGCCGCCTTCCAGACAAGCAAAAGAACTTTTTGTGAAACAGCGAATGTTTCAGCTGCAGAAAGAATATTGCTGAAATTAATAAGACCGAGATAAAGTAAATGAATACCCCTAAAACATTTAAATAAATCGTGCGCTGTAATAAAATGGAAAATTTTTCGATCTAACGGTTGGGGTACATTCGGTTGGGTTGTCTAGAATTAGCGCAGAGGACACGAAGGCTATAAAGCGATAGTATAGTGTTTTTATGAATTTCCTTTAATCCGGACTCGGTTTGTTTGTTTTACTGGATGTAAAGTCTAGTTTGTCATTTGGGGGTGGGGGGGAAGAATCTTGCAGCCCTTGCTCGAGACCAATTAACTCGGCTACTTTGCGAGTAAGACCAATATATGCAAGTATTATTGTCGAAAAGGGATTCGAACTCAGGCCTTATTCACACGGTGTAGAAGAAAAACGATTGAAGTCGTAGTGTTAGCTGCGAGGGCAAACCAATTCTCTGTGGCCAGGTTCTATCTCTGGTTCATTAGATGGGAACATGAAAGCGACAACAGATGGCGCTAATGACTGACTTTCTTCTTCATGATCAGCAGTCTAATTATCACCAAATCTGATTTTCAGAATCTGTGACTGGACATTTAACCTAGTGGCACCGTATCAGTTATACAAACTTCTCTGGTGGACAAAAGCTGAATTATAACTAAGAAAAGGGTAATAGTTTACAAAATAATAAACACAAGTAAATGAAATTTATTTTATATGGAAGCGCATTTTGTTATGATGCAGCAATATCGTATGTGAGCCTGCGGATAAAGCAAGTCATTTCTAAAATATACAAATTAGCTCTCACGTTTACCTGAAAATGAGTATCTATCAATAAGAGGTTGGATACTTTAATATGGTATGTGATTATTCTGATAGCGAGGTAACATTAATAATGGGCTTTATTATTATTATTAGCCATATGGTGCAAGGAAACCCGAGGGCTTATGCTGCACCAGCCAAAAAAAAAAAAATCCCAAGTTACCCTGAGAGAGAGAGAGGGGTAGAGAGGAATCACCAAGAAAGAGAAGAATGATGATATCCAGCTCAGGACCCTGGGTTTTCCAATCCCATACTTACCAGATGTGAGCCTTCATGCTGTTCTTGAGAAGTACTGCAGGAACTGAGGCCTATTTTTCCAGGAGAGCCGTTCGTAACTCACAGAAAATTATTGCTGAGGGATTGATTGACGACTCGAAACTTGTTCCCCATACCATCTCGATATAGTCAAAAGGATTCTGGTGTGTAGAGCTCGGGAGCCGCTGCATTAGGGAAATATCCTCATTCTAAAGAAATTCCTCCCACTCTAATGAACAGCATTTGCGTTCATTTTAAGGAACTGTAGGGGTGGTAACTGTTGCATCACTAAGAAGTCTGAAAGAAGGTTCAGTGTTTTCGTCCCTATATCACACAGCATATGACAGTTCCTTTCTCAAAGCTGTTCAGCTCGGTATATGCGTTACGCATTGTGCCTCCCCAGACCATCAGCCCACTTTCTACTTTCTAAGTAGTACGAATGGTCCGTTGTCCAGATGAAGAGAGAGTCTAACGTACCTCGAGTCTTTTTTTTCGACGTACTCCAAGGTACTTCGATCATTTGTTCTCCGTTTCAGCGAACTTTCACCTTTCTTGGGCTATTATTTATAGGTAAGGGTACGAACTTTTCGATATCCCCCTCGTATGTATACTGATTTTTTTTTTTTTTTTTTTTGATTTGGTAGTTGTTGGCGCATCGGCTTCTGTGGCCATATTGCACCTCCCAAGGTTTTTGCAGTACTTTGATCCAAGCCCGAGGCGGGAATCGAACCCGCGACCTTTGGGTTGCCGGGCAGGTACTTTACCCACTCGGCTAGCCCGGTCGGCGTATGTATACTGAGTGGACAGAAATCATAGGATATCTACCTGGTAACGGGTAGGCCCACCTTTCGCCTTCGCCCGGATAACGGCAGTCACGCGGCGAGGCATTGAGTCCATTAGTTCACGAAAGCGTCCCACAGGTATTTCCATCCGTGCTTGCTGGACCGCTGTCCATAATTTCGTCACATTCCTGCGTGGAGGATCCAAAGCTCTAACGGACCTTTCCACACCATCCCAAAGATGCTCCACAGGGTTCATGTCCGGTGAACGGGGGGGCCATTCCATAGTGGTAAAATCTGTGGAATGCTCTTCGAACCACGTTCTAGTCACCACGGTTCTATGGGAAGGCGCATTACCTGCGGGAAGAGTTCATTGCCTGTGGGTGCACGATGACCATGAAGGGATGCAAGTGGTCTGCAAGGATGGACACATAACCTGGATCGTACCAGAGGACCCAACGTGTGCCAGTTGAATATGCCCTAGACCATTACCACCCATCCCCCTACCTGAACAGTTCCTTGATGACATTGGCGCATTATAGCCTCAGTTGCTGATACGCCAATAAAACCCAAACCAAACCAATCCGTGATGACATGACGGGTGCATAGCTTCGTGCGGTTTCCGCCAGATATGCACCCTCCCGTCCGCTCGAAATAACTGGAAACGAGACTCATCTCCAATCATCCAAGGTCCAGTGCCGATGTTCTTTCGCCCAGTTGAGGCATAGAGTCTTGTGTCGTGATGTTAGCAATGGGACTCTGGTGGGTCGGCGGCTCCCATAACCTATTGCGACTAATGATCGCCTAATGGTCTTGGTGAAGATGTTTCTGGCCCCTCCCTCGTTGAAGTCGGCGGTGATTTGTGCCACTGTCGCTCTCCGGTTGGCTGAAAAAATGCGAGACAGACGTCGAGGGCCGCGTTCATTCACCACCTTTCTCCGCCCACAGCGCTATCCGCAATGAAATGTTATTCCGGAAATGTCGTATTCCCAATACTGTCAAACGGGGACAGTGGAACGGACACCCACTATTATCCCTTTTTCAAAGTCGATTAACTCACGACGTTTATCCATACTGACATCGAATTACCGTCTACGTGAATGCAGTGTACCCATATACCCGCCAAGTAGTGGATTCGTCCACTAGCGAGAGGGGGTGACAGCTCGCGTTGCCCTAGAACCAGGTATCTCATGAATTCTGTCCTTTCAGTGTAGTTTCGGAATGGAGTGAGTGGTGGATAATTGTTGTTATTATAAGGTTTCAGGCGCATCAGCATAGGCTATATTGCGCGGTATGTATATATAGTATGTCTATAAATTTCTTGTGTTCTGTGGCCGATTTGCTGTGTTCCGCAAAAAAGCCTCGAGTTTCCGGGAGAAGAAACCATGCAGCTCTCGCCTGATTCGGACTAATTCAGCTACCGGCCCTAAATTCGTCGCCACATTAATGGGATTTATACTCAAGTCTTTCCTGCCCGGTGTGGGGGCGGATGGTGATTATACCAACTGTGGTAACCCCGCAGGCAATCGATGGATGGGTCTTGGTCTCTAAGTGATATGAAGTTCAATAGAAACACATTCGGGAATTTCTTTACTCACTACTACCAAACTTTTTTGATATGTAAACATCTTTGGAGGCACCTACTAAATTTCAGAAGGTAGTAAAATTAATTTTGTCATCATTTTCGGGAAGCGGAAATCACATCATTTGAAGTCATTCTGTTCCATAACAAAGAAAACGGAATCAGGAGAGGAGATCGCGCAAAGGATCATGGGAGGTGACCTTGGATGAGCTCAGAAGTGGCATTGCTGGTTGCTAAAAAACGTTTATGATTAGGGGCATACCACTTAGTTGACTTTGGGCTAACCATCCGTGGCAGAAACCTTTTGGTAACCAGAGAAATGGATATCTTGAGGGCAGCGATCTTGAATGTGCTCAGAGGTGGCATGAACCAGCTCTTAGCACTTCCAAGATCATTACATTACATGCGCTTCAGCTTTACCAGTTGAAGCGCATGTAATGTAGGCGTTACAGTACCCATCTGTATAACTGAAGAGGTTGTATATTTCCATCAAGAGGCGAATCATAAATGTTTTTCCTCAACGAGCTGTGCCGGTCAAGAATATTTGAATCGGTTCGTGATTGGGAGATAACAGACTTCAAATTACATTTATGAGTACAATATTTTGCTTGTCATTGGCCATTCTCATTAAGTTGCAGAAGTCCTCGTTGGTCATCAAGTTTTCGCGTTTCTTTGCAATTGCGCTGCGTCGGTTGAACGTGGCGAGCTTTAGATCCTCATTCATCTCGCTGTATGAATGATTGTAAAAGTTTCAAAAGGGGCCTTCTTCTCGCAGTCGCGTTACAAAGCTGTGCAGGTCATTACCGTATGCTTCGTCACGGTCACTATCGTCGTTGTCTTCACACATCGTCTTACATATTTCAATCGTTTAGCGAATGCCCAAGTATGAACGATCTGAGCTATTCATAGATCTTGACATATTTCATCTCTGTTTCCTCATTGCGAAATGGAATGTGCAGCGTTACCATCTCCCGCTTGTACTCGTTGAGATCCTGAGCCAAGTCATAGTTTCGATAGTGTATTATGCGTGGATACTGTCGTTTCTTGCAGATCTTGTTAGAGCTGCATGTGTAATTTGCGACAAAGCATGGCAGAGTAACATGATCCAACACGATAGTATGATTGTAACAATACAAATGCTTGTATTGTTGCAATCATACTATGCAACAAATGGCTACAATCAAATGGGTAATTAGGATATTGGCCCAACCTCTTCCAAACGGTAATTCAGCAGAGTAAGCAGTGGGCTTGTGTATCCTATTTATCACTACATTGATTCGGTAGAGTAAGTAGCGGGCATGAGCATAAATTACATCGTTCATGATTTCGGTTCCAGCTGTTCGAAATTTAGTAGGCGTCGTCAAAGATGTTTACACATAAAACATCTTTCGTTCGTACAGGGTACACACGAGATTTTTTTTTTTTTTTTTTTGTCTCTGTCAGGAAGCTCAGGCTATCCTGGGCAACCAGCTGCCATCCCAGCGATGGTAGCGGGCAACGTAGGGTCCCGCTAAGGGCACTGCGGCCAAGTAGCCAGTGACACAACAGAACATAACACTTACTCTGACACAAACCAGACATTTACACTTTTTCTGGTTTTACAGAACTTCTGTACTTCTCCACAAAATACCAGGGCACAGCCGTGGGAAACCACCGGTGGCGCCTTCCACGAAGCACTATGTCTCTATCTTCCCACTATCTGTTAGCAGGATAAATACAAGCGAAATTTGCCACGTTATACATTAATAAAACAACCGCACTCAACATGTAGCAAACAAGCCAAGTACAGTGTATATGTTACGTGGAATGGCGGGGATAATCCTCCTTGCACCTATGTTTTCCTCCGCGATTTTCATATGTTCCAGTCGGAACCTGAAGGCAGACACGCATAGTCTTCACCTTTTTTTTTTTTTTTTTTTTTTGTAGAGCATCGTGAAAAGAAGACCATTTTCAAGAACATTACAAGTAACACTTCTGCATTATCATTGTACAGGATATTTTACTTTATTATTTTTTTATAAATAATAATAATAAAATAAAATATATAAGAAACGAAATATAACGAAAACACGAATTTGCGCATCACCCTTTATGTAGATCAAATGTACTATAATTAAATCCTTTTGAAAGCGCAAATGCTTCCAATATTAAATAAATTTTTCTGAACATTACCTTCCATTACTTTTAACTTTTAGGAAATGTAATATCCTCATAAGTTGGTTTGGTTGCTAATGGTGTTCGAGTGCGAAGTATAAATTATTCTTTCTATGTGCTGACTGAATCATAACGTGGTCTGGCCTGGTACAATATTAATGCCATTGTGGTAAATGGCGATTCTCGTCATTAGTGTGTCACGCGACATGCGCTTCAGTCCTCGAGGATGCAACGCATTCAGAATGAAAATAATATTTGTTCATTTTTTTCCTCTTTCGTTCTAAAATAAAATAATAATGTTTCCCTTTGTATCTAAACTTTTATTTTGCTTCGGTAGCCTGAAGAGAAAGTTAAATTTTCAATTTAAAACTCGAGTTAATTTAGAGATGTCACTTCAGTTAATTTCCCCAGGACAGCCTTAAAGGCATATAACAAGTAGTTCTAACGCTTACTCCTAAATTCATCAGAATTAAACTTGGCCAGAGAAGCCTGACAAAATTAATGACTTATATAAGCTTGTCAGTAAGTAGGTTGCTTCTTGAAGGGTTTTTATGAATACTTGGATTAAAAAATAGTTCCGTAACAGCAGAGTTTTTGCTGTCTTTGATGGACATAACATTATTACTTTTAATTTTCTGGGTAATATTATTAATAGTGTTTCCCCAAAGTCGTTGTTTCCGTTTTTTTATCATTTTGGAAAGCGACTCTTTATTATGCATATAGCTCTTTACTTCCCTTCGCTTAATAAACATCCAGTGATGATGCAAGCGTAAAGAAATTTAAGAAATGACATTTCTTCCAGTGAAGTATATCTTTGAATGACTAATGCGTCTTAGTGAGAACAAATCGGGTTCTTAATGGTAGGTTTAAATAGCTTTTTCAAATGATTAATGGAAACGTCACCTGTGACATGCGGAAAAACAAACTGTAGACAGAAATGTTTTGCCGTGATAGCACAAAGGTTATCTTTCATCTTCCTGAACCGAACACGGCATTTCAGCACATGCTGAATGTTTCGGAATCTGCTGATAGGAACTCGGTGAAAAGCCATTATTGTAAAGTTGAGCTGCAGCGTGGGGATAGTTTTCCTTTTTATTGGTTCCAATCTTATTTGGCACAGCACGTTATGTTCTGGTTCTGTTAGGCAATTTGGCCAAGCCCATTAATTTAAAACTTAAATAAATTTCACTTGTCATGATTGTTACTGCTAGAAGTTTCTTACTAGTTTTAGTCAGCTCTTTGGATAATTGTTATCTCATTTATTTATGAAACCATTAAATACGCTTTTTCATGTCGCCTTCCATATGTTTTTTCCTCGTTTGCAACATCTTATATCACAGTTTCTTTCTTTGATTGCGCTGTCAGTTATCTGACCATCTTCCAGCTTTTTCTCCTAATGGAATTTTATCAGTGTAATTATTATGTCAGCTGGTGAATAGCTCTCTTGTCCAAGGGGTGGATGATGAACAGTTGCTGAACTCAGCTGCGCAACTTCTATTTAAGATTTGATGAGTGTTGGAAGTTGAAAAGCTGTTTGTGTCTGTCAGGATTCATACAAACAAACTTCTTTCTTTTCCATTTTGGAACAGCGCCGTTATACACCTTGAGCAAGTTTCAGTGTGTCGATAATTTACGGCTGATATACGTATTGTTTTCAGTGGCCTTCTGGAACCGGTAATATGGAAACTTACTATTTTAATTATTGTTTTTAATTTTCTTATCAATACTTGTTGTTTTATATTGGATAATATTTATTACTTTACTTTTACTGGAATCTCCATAATTATGGAAATTTTAATCTCTGTAATGTGTATATATTTGTATAACAGTCAATATGAATAAAGTTAGATTAAAATTAGAAAAAAAAATTGTGATAACCATTAAATTATCACTACCCAACGTGTTGGACCCGAGTGAGGATGGCAGCTTGCCACTCTTTAGATTTAGACGTCAAGAGATTACGACAAGCATCTGGCTCTATGGCCCATCGCACTGAGTGCAGTGGTCCAAATTGTGATACAGCGGTGGTTGGTGAATTACTAAGGTTGGTGAATCCAAACTTTGTACAGCCCATGCATCATCCACACTGATGTTCGATGGCTTGGCATATGGAAGAATTAGCGGCGAAAAGGAAGAGGGAAATATCTTCTGAGTGTTCTGCTAGCCGACTGCATGTGTCTGACTCAGAGAAATGACTTGTGTTCTTTCAAAGGATACTATGAAGAACGACTGATACACTGACAGTTATACTTGATCCAGAGCAATCTCTGATAATCCGGGGTTTCAGCCATTACTGCACTTGTGGAATGATGATCCAACTGAATATTCCCCATGCGCTGAGGATCCCAACCATCCTGCACCGTTGGAATGTATATCAGGCTCATGGTCTAGTGTTATTTTGTCTGCCCAGATTCTAACAAAGTAAAGGTTCAATAGGAAACTTGATTTTTCAATTAAAATTATCGTTTTAACTGCACTGGACTAGTCGCTTATATACGTGTCGTTCATTTGTCTCTATAAATTTGTGTTCATGGGACGATTTGCATATTATACGACTTTAAAAAACCCAGAATAATTCGGGAGCGAGTGGAACACACTATTTCTTCCACCGGAAAGGAAGGGAATGGAACCCAGGCCTCTCCGGAAGACTGGCAGATGGTAACGTTGTATTGTGCCGACTGAACTACTATGGAAAATAGGAAACTTGATTCATGACTATCCAGTCGCTACTTTCCTACTAAGTCAGCGTTATATAGTTAACCAGGATGCAGAAAAGCACTGCGCCCTCATGGGTTGCACAGTTCATGTAATTACCGCCCTCCCAATACTGGTTGGAAAAAAAACCTGAGTTCGAATCCCTTCAACGGAGCAGGGAATTTTTATGGGCCTTTTTCACAATGTGGCTGAGTTAGTCGATCTCAGGCGAATGTAGCATGGTTCTTTCCTGGAAACTCGGGTTTTTGTTCCAGCAAATAATAAATCGACCACAAAACACACGCAGTTTACAGACATATATAAGACGCAATATGGCTTCAGTTACTGAAGCGCCTAAAACCCTACAACAAAAGCACTGCTTATTACAGTGTCTTGCAATACGTACGATTTGTTACAAACATCTAGCTAATATTCAGTGGTGTCCCTGGAGTAGAGATTGCAGCTGGAAGACAATGTAGCAACGTGATGGTGTGTGTGTATGTGTACCAATGTTTCCACATGCTTTCTGAATGCATCCGAGATGAGTTATGTTCATTCTGCCATTAAAATGGCTTCAACTTATGGAAGGGATGGGGATGAGTGTGCTCGAATTACTGCCCGGGGGATAGCAGAGTGATTATAATCACTCCCACACCAGATGGAATACGCCCGAGCTCAAATTACGTCAAGGACGCAAAGAATTTTTATGGCCTTTATTCACAACGTGACTGAGTTAGTCAGCCTTAAGCGAGGGGCAGCATAGCAAACTCGGGTTTTTCGTCCATAAAACAGAAAATCTACTGAACAATACGTACAATTACAGACGCAATATATTGACACACCTTATAGTCTTAGTTCTTCGGTGCTTAACTGCATACTCGTACTGCACACAAGAAAGTTCGAATTGAGCGTTCCAAAAATTTTCTGATAATTAGGAGGGCAAAGACGAAAGTCTATTGCATGTTACTCAAACCGGTGAATAGTGGCACTATCATCCTGGAACTATCTCATGTCGGCAAGAAGTAATACATTAGGAAAAACACCTGGTCTTCACGAGTTCTTAAGTACACTTATGAAGTGATACGGACATCCATGGACAAGAATTAGAAAGTCCAGTCCATTGCATGAAAGCAGGAAGAGTCGTATACATGATGGGCTCTACGTGGGTAGCACAGTTATTAGAATCACTTCTTCCCCACAACGGGTGAAAAAGACCTGAATTTGAACCACATCGATGACGGGTGGAATTTTTGTGGGATTTTTCACAACGTGGCTGAGTTAGTTGGTCTCAGGCGAGGGTAACTTGGTTTTTTATCCCGGAAAGTTGGGTTTTTTGTCCAGCGCAAACAGAAATTCGACCTCAGAACACACACACACAATTTGCGGACAATATACACTGAGGAACATTGCCTTAGTTGGCGATGCTCGTAAAATCCAACAACGTATGGCACTTGAAACTAGTTAAATCCGTTTCCTACAGTAGTTTCTGCTGCTCGCATGTTTTCCTTTCTGCACACGTTTCTCTGTTCACGGCCACGCCAAATACATCTGCGATACTGTGCCATTTGATTTTCCGCTGATTTCCTTGACCGCACTCTATTTCCTTACGGAAGTTACTATACCACTAGAGATTTTAAAATAAGGACCGACGCCTTTCCTATTTTACAGTTGTCTGCTTAGTTTACTGCATTATCAATATTTAATACCATCGAACACTTGCGTGATGATATATTTCAAACTATCTTTATTTTCTAACCATAGCAGCTTTTGGTTACAAATAAAAGATGCACAGTACCCCTCAGGGAGAACGCCAGGAACTAATAAAAAATCAACATGCTATGATAGGTATAAATATCAAGCATTTAACATTTCGGTTAGAGGAGAATGGGTTAAAAATACAGACTTAGCAAATACTGAAATGGCGTAATTAAAATAACGAAAGGACTTGCATAAAAATTATATTAGGGTCCCCTGTAAATGATTACATCTACCCATATATTTATTTTGTCTGTAAATTGCGTGTGTTCTCTGGTCGGAAAAAACCCCAGTTTCTGGGGGGGGACCTTTCTTCTACCCCTGAGACCGACTAACTCAGCCACGGAGTGAAAAAAGCCCACTAAAGTTCTTCGCGTCATCGACGAGTTTCGAACCCGGGCCTTTTCCACCCGGTGTAGGGAGGACGGTGACGATACCACTGTGCTACTTGCGCAGAAAAAAGACTTGCACAGGAAGAAGAAGAACAGCTACTATAAAGTGACTATTGTCTGATAGATATACAAAAACATACATTATTCATAAATATTGAACAGGAAACAAGGCTATCTGTATAAAGAGCCGGCAAACGGTTTAACAAAGTCCAACAAAAGACAAATATCAGAACTCCAATGGATGCTGTCGTACCTGCATTGTGCCCGAATATCCATCATCGGATATTCAGGCACCATAAGACATAGGCCCTATTAGATAACAGCAGTGTCAGGGGAAACCTAAACAATATCAGGCAGATTGGAAACAAGAGCAGTGCTTAGAATCTCACCCCTTAGAAATACGAACAGTATCAACAGAATAGAGCTGAAAAATTTAAGTGTATGGAAGATTTCTGTTATCCGGCTGTATGATAAATCTACAGGTCATCGTGAAAGCTATGGGTAAGATCAATCATTCGCGGGTTATGGGATGGTCTTCCTTTCTTAAGAGAAATTCCATATGCTACTTTATTGAAAACAGATTTGAATCGGTTGAATGTCGCTCCCGAATTTGAAAAGCTGACTCTATCCTCGCAAACGCAAAGTTTCCACTTCTTATGAAACTGCAGATTCTTCCATTATGTATTGAGTACAGAAGCCATTAGCTCTTAGAATGGGATGTAGACCGGATGATATTACATGCAGCATATTCTGCAATTGAGATAATCTCTCTAGCAAGGAGTTTTGTGGGAGTTTTTGAGTTTCAGTCGGCGAGAACACTCGAGAAAAAAATTGTTAAAGCCACGCAGATGGGACAATCAAGACAAAGTAACATTAATAAAATGATCCTTCTTGTGCTTAGTTTCACTGGTACATTAAAATATCTTAAAGAACCGGATCATGAGCATTCTTCAACACGATCACGTATTTAAGAAGAGTTTACAAGAATAGAGTCATTAATCTTATTTGGCAGTTACGTTGGCTCGAACCACGATCAGTTCAAACTGTGCTACTGCACTGTTGCGTTGACTGCTCAACTACGACAGGTCTAGTTAATCAATTATCATGGAGCGCACAGGAACTCAATGCAAAGACCAGACAAGGAAGGCTAGTACCCCCGAGAGATCGGTGATGATTGAGCATATTGTGATCAAAGTGAAGTACTGTATTTGCAAAACTAGTGAGCATAGTGGTGAAGGGCAAAAAGATGATATATTAGAGCCACCCAAAAATTAATTCAACTACGCGTGTGTGCATTAAGTCAGTAAATTTACGTTTATTCTTTGGTTGAGTTTTCAGGGGGGGGGACGTGGGAACCTTCCCATTCACCTCTTGAGACCGGCTAACTCAACCACGGAGTGAAAAGCATTTTTGAGCATTATGACAGTTGTTGTTGTAGGGTTTTAGGAGCATCAGAGACTAAGGCCGACTAACTGATCCACGTTTGTCCGCCTGTTGGACAAAAAACCTGGACTGGGGGGTAGAGAGATGCTACCGTTGTCCATGACCGACTATCTAGTTCAGAGTGTGAAGAAATCCCATAAAGGTTTCTCGGCTCATTAAAACCAGGCCCATCTACTTGATTTGTGTGGACACTGATTATAATGGCTGTACTACTGCGAGGGTAAACGGAATGGTCCACAGATAACATGGAGAAGTTTAAAAGGACAATCGACACAAGTTTTCTGCATCCACCGTTTGCACAACCAACAACAAATCACTTAAAAAAGACTAGTGGTATCGAGGAATTCGCTGAAGATACTCGCTTTCACTGTGACCGGTTACATGAGTGATAAATGGTTTGATTATTCGCGCGATATTTCCAGACTTCAAGCTTTGAGAACTTCTCCTGAAATACGTGCATTGTGACCCGCAACCTTGAAATGGCAACAGCGCTATGTGGTTGCTCGTCGAGAGACAACATAGTCAGATAACTTTCACTTGTTTGGTCTCACTAGACGTAGAGCTAGCGAGTGCAGAGCTACCTATAGCATGAAAATGGCTTTATAATTACGCCCAAAGGCTAGATAACTTGTTCTCCTATAGCTTCAAAATGGACACTTAATATGGAAGGAGGTATAACTGCCACTCTTCATGCGTGGCAATTATGCATCTAATTGGATTTCTGTTTTAAGTTCAGAAATCAACTCAGATACTGAGGTTACGTAGTAAAAAAAAAAAACACACTAAGCAAAGGTATAGCAATGTTCTCGAACGGGACTGCAGAATGGTGGTCGAAGCTGATCCAACCAAATATCTCTTTATACGGGACTGAATGAACAGAAAATAGTATATTAATCATCTCTGGGGGGGGGGGGTGTTAGTCAGCATGCAGCACACATACTGACCGAGTAAAGTTATTCAATTGAGCATAGGAATTGTCTTGGTGAGAGAGACAATTAGGAGGCTATTTTTTTTTAGCATGGGGATGATGGAAGGAGAGGTGACTTGCTTCGAGAATTCTCCACAGGCTGATGGTATGCAGAAAAGTGTAACAATGGATAAGTCAGGCTAGTCTTCATCATATCCGCATACAAACGATGATTCCATGCATATCGGGGGAGGGGGAGTCAGAGGCATATGATATGACGGAGATCAAAGTCACAGGAGGAAACAAGAGCGGTTTGTTCCTTTAATCGGGATATCGAATGGGATTATCAGACTGTTTAAGATAATACAACAGAGGGAGCATGCTGATCCTTCAAAATCTCAGTAAACAGTTCCGCAGTAGCAGCGAATATCTGTGAGAGATGTGGATTAAACTCATCAGTGCCTTGATATTGCACGCTAATCTTCTGTAGAGCATGTCGTCGTGCTGGTGCCAAGTTATCGAATCCAGTTTCACATAAACAGCGGGTTTGGGAGAAGGGATGGAGACAGAGCCTCCATAATCGCCAACGGTGTAGCCTGCTATTTGTGACACAGAATATGTGCTAGTCCCAAGATTATTCTCAGGTAATTTCTCAGATACATTTCTGAACAAAGGGAGCAGGAACCTGAAATTTAACTTTCTACTATTTTACATTTTTGAGCAATGTGAACAGCAAGACTACGAAACAAAGAGATCGAAGGATTAGAGACTCGGGCACTAGATTGAGAGCGGGGAGAGTAGGGGATCCTTGGTACCATAGAGTATTCAGGAAGGGCGAACATGCATTAAAATACAACTAGAAGCTTCAAATAACGATCTTTCTCTCGGAAAGGCACAGGTCAGCAATGAGAGCCTGTTCCGAAAGGAGATAGTTTCTTCTGAATGCTAGACGAGTCATATTGAAAGTGAAAATTCAACAGGGTACAGGAAAGTTCCCACGTAGGCAAAGAAAAGGAAAGATCTCACCCTTGCGGAGAAGGCCTAAGCAAGAGATGATAGTTACTCCAGAAAAGCAAAAACGCATGAACAGAAAACAGACACATGCGTTGACTAAAGGATTTGGCACATTAAGTTTTTGATTTTTCGATACATTTCTAAATAGTTTACTGATTCCACCTTTGCATAGTGGATATGATTGCCGTCTTCCATTCAATGTGAGCATGGAGTCGATTCCCATCACACCGTGGCTGAGTTAGTTGGCGGTTTTCATCTGGGCAAAAAAGATAAGTGCAATATATACTGATGCCTCTTGGTCGGTGCTCATTCTAAACAACCAGCTCCACCTTCCTTCTTCTTCAGCATTTAAAAAATCGAATTGGGGATTTCTGTCCGATCTTGATGCAGCCTTGCAAATGAGACGCTATATTCACAAATTAAACACGTGCCTAGCGTGGACCATTACAAAATTGATTTCAATATGTTGTTATCAAATGTTTAATTACCGAAATCAAGTCAAATCAATGTTGTTAGTGATCATAAATTATAAATAAATTGTTCATTTTTGAATCACCTGTCCGTTTTCACTTCCTGTACCGCTACATTTGGTAACATGCACTTCTGTTCTACTGCAACTCGTAATTGTTACTACCAGAGAATGGGGAACAGCAAAATAATTGTACCCCATTAATTGCAATAAATCTCGAGAAATAAACAAATCTGGTTGTTTTGATACTTATACGCTTGTCTTTCAGTTTCAAAAGAAGCAGCCTCCTGTTTAAAACTCGTTTACACGGATAAAGAGTGTGCTAAGAAACCAGTAAAACTACAGTTGATAAAGCAGAACAATTACAGAACGTCTATTTGCAAAACAAATAGGTTAAAGAGAAGAATAAAATTGTTTGGCTAGGAGTAGAAACTAATGAAGTTCCTGCAGTATGATAAACTACACTCAGAAAATGACACTGCCCTGATTGAAAGTGATTACGAAGAATAAGACAGGGCAAAGTCTCGTAGCAACAATACCCTACATAAACCGGGGATGGGTGGTGTCTCTAATTTGGCAACCTTTGGACTGGATCATTCTTCACTTGCGAGACGAAGCTTGTTCTTGAGTTACAGTTGTGTCCATTTCTGGTACTGCGTGATCGATAACTCTTTTGTGACTGTGTTTAAAACAAGGCTGGACTCGCTTATCATTACTCATGTGCATGCATAGCAATATCGCAGTGATGCAGACAGAAACAAGATGGTTAAAAAAAAGCTTTGAAATAATGTTAGCTCAATGCCTGGGGAAAACAGATTGCGCAAAGAAAGACAGTGAGTGGGTGGAAAGGTTCAAAATTGGCATAACAAAAGTGACTGCAAAAACCTTCTACGCACAATCTTATCTTGACGTTGAATTTGGACTTCAGGATCGTGGACAGACTATCAATAGCGAACACTGCTGTGCTGGAAGAGAAATTAAACCTGTTATACCTCTAGGAGTAACGCTTTTTAACTTTTGATTTCATTTATTGTAATTATTGCTCTGCTATAAATATCTTTAATTGTAACGATATATCGTGTCGTGTCAAATATATACTTTTAATTATGCTACTTTGTTTAAGAACAATATAATAATTCTTATATTTATATTCCCCCAGGCCCCCAGACTACTTAATGCAGCATTGTTAGTGGTGAGAATTTAGCCCTATTTTCCTCTAAAAGAGGACGTGGGGACCGATTTTGAAGAGGTAAAGGACACTGCATATTTCGATTCAGAAGCAAAATAATATTTTTTTCGCGGATGACATCATAAAATGGCGGTCCAATGTGAGAAGTGTTTGTAGATACAGAGATTATATCGAAAAATGATGGTACTTGTTTTCCTTTTTGTAATTTATTAATACAATAAACTGCCTTAACTTTTAGAACCTCCCTCGTACTTCGATTTCGTTTTAATACAGAATGTTTCAATTATAAGGCACCGAGATCTGTCTTGATCATTTTTAGGTTTAGTGTTCATTTGTCTTTTGAACCTTTCTTTGTCGTTTTTGGATTTAAATTTTTTTAATTTGATGTTAAAATTGGATTAAATATTGCTGCTTAGATTTAATTTGTAAATTTAAATTTTTCCGAATAAACTTCTTTTTTTTTCCAGGAGGAAAACTGTTTTTCGTTTCCCATTTTCGTTTAAGAACGCCATCGGCGTGCTTCTGAAACAAATTAACCATTTTACTTTGAGGAAAAAAAAAAAGAAAGAATAAAACAGTTATAAGCATGATGTGAATCGACAAATAACTGCTCCTGCACTACTAAACGAGAGTACTGAGAAGCGATCAGGTCCTTGAAGCTGTCACAGACATTCTCTCAGGTATGTCAATGTGCCAAATGTATCCTCATCCTTTGTGTCCTTTCAGCTAACGCATTTTTCGTCCAATCCTTATATTTTAGTGATTCAACAAATGTAATGCTGCAGCATCAATGCTTTTATTTGTCTTAAGATGGTGTTTTATTTCCTTGCCCGAGATTGCAGATATCTGCCCTACGATTCTGAGTACATAATGAGGTAGAATCGAATCCGGAATGCATTCCGATCAGTAAGGGAATAAAACAGAAAACCACTGTACTCCCGAACATCTTATACTGTATTTTTTTGCCCATAAACATTTTCCTCATTCTCTCTTTGTTTGTCGTTTATAGTATTTTAAATCCAAATAGAAACAAAGTTCTACATCAAATATAATCCAAATTTCCCCAGACAAATCGAAAATCCAACTATATAAATATTGCAAATGGCTCTACTTAAAATGTATAATAAGTAAATATTTCCGTGGTGGTGTGTGTGTTATTCTGAGGATTATCTAGAAGTAGCAAATGGTACATAAAAGTGCCTAGAGGTTCTCTTAAAGTTTCAATTAATAACTATACAAACGTTTATATACATCTTATCAATGGAACAATAGCCACCCTTATAATAGTGCATTGCTGCGCTCTGAAAGAATTTTTTCCTCCACTGACAGCGGCATCAGCTCCTGGCAGAATTCATACTCAAATAAACTGCTTTAACCTCAGTCCACTTTATGTCGCTAGTGTCGCTGGTCATTCTCCAGGTGACAGGTGAGTGTGACAACTGGTGACAGCAGGACTCCGTCGTCCGTCGCACAATTAGCCCTCAGGACATAGCTGTTGTCAACGTGTCAGAATGAGTGCTGGAGCGATGTCACACGGATCATCTCCGACGGCCGTCCATGTAGAAATATGATTGTGGCTGAACCGCAGGGGACATCTACGTGACAGCGATAGGGACTGAGAGAAGTGTACTGTCGCGTTTACTTTAAGATTGAACTCTGCCTGCTATAGCGTCCTCTCTCTCTCTTTTTTTTTTCTTTTTTCCTTTTTGCTTTCACTCTCCCCTCAGTCGGATGATTTCAACATTGTTAGTTGTTTCTTTCCATATTTAGCTTCCCCCCCGAAACTGAAAAACTGTCTGAAGCTGAATAAAATAACTGAAGCACTCTGGAAAATAAATTGCAGCTTTCATGGTTCACCCAGCAAAAATGTTTGCTGCATTAATTTTATAGATGAAATGATCTAGTAGAGATCATTTCATCTAGAGATCTAAACCTAATCATTCCATCTAAACCTAAAAGGGATTTTCGTTAGACTTCCTACATTTGCACTATACATAAACGACAGAATATATTGTGTCCATCTTGCCTGTATTTGTATTTGAACTGCATATACGACTCTGATGTGAATTGCATTGCTAAAAAGAATTGCGAATTTCATGTACTTGTATTATTTCCATACACTGAAATGCTCAGAAAATTCCAATAAGGGTTTTATGCATTGCAATATTTATGTATTAATCCTTTCATTTATTTAACACAATATAAACAGAAAATCTTGATTAATGTCCATGAGAGTACAATACACAGAAAAATTAAATTATTATTTACAACTGTACGGTATTATTGGGGGGGGGGGACAAATAACCATACATTAATATTCACACATTTCAGCGTTTCCAGAGATGAACAATAATTCTACGAAATGGCATATGGGTTGTTTAACTAAAAATTGTGCAGGTAAGCAAAATCGTTTTTTTGTTTTTTTCCAGATAATTTCACACTTATTATTAGAAGGAAATAATTAAATTAAACTATAGTGGTCAAGAATTAAGTTTATCTTAAGTGAAAATAAGTCAGCTTATAGAAGAATGAGTAAATGTTTGATGAAGTTGACTCGTTTGTAAAAATTATGTAGTACGCTTTAATTTGAGTTAGCTCTTAAAGAGATATTTTAAATATATGTTAATAGTAAAATAGGCCTGATTTTAAGAGGTGGTTTCGTACATTATATTGTTTATGGACAGACACCATGCGGGAATATTAATCCTGTGTATAACTGCTCTAAATGATCTAAAGGTTCCTTATCCTGCCTCTGAAGATCATAGTTTATCATCTATGTAGAGCTGGACAGGGGATCCTATTTTCCACACAAGATACAGAGTTTAGGCTTTTAACTGAAGCATTGATTTGTTTATTATTTCGCGCATTCTTCGGTTAATTTATCTGTTTTAATGGATGCAAATTCCGAGTTTCCGTAACATAAAAACATCTTTGCCCAAGATCTACTGACTCACCACAATGTGAAAGAAAAAACAGGAAGAAGAAGAAATGTAGAAAAACTTCCTCTCGATGAGAATCGAACCTGGGCCTTTTATGCACGATGAAGAAGAATGCCGATCTTAACCACTGTGTACTCCAAGAAAGCAAGTCACAGATATCATGTCTGGCAATCAGTGCTGTGGAAAGTTACTCGATTTTTTGCAACAAAGGCATTAAATGGGTCGGTTTTCTAGATTTTTTGTCGTCCTGTTTGAAATACTGAAGTCGTGGTTTTCCAGGGCGCGTATTGGATAAGCAATCTCGATAATACTTAAAGGAATTATTAATCAGATTGAAATTTTATTATTTGTTTTCTGATGAATTCGATATTTTAAAGGCTGAGGAACCGCTTTCATTGTTTGAAAGACCTATTG
Source organism: Mastigoproctus giganteus (assembly GCF_048544385.1). NCBI lineage: Eukaryota > Metazoa > Arthropoda > Arachnida > Uropygi > Thelyphonidae > Mastigoproctus > Mastigoproctus giganteus. Next base: position 90,170,870 of record NC_143577.1, read on the forward strand.
GAATCAAGGTTAACCGAAATCCTTGATGACTTACCCCGATAATAGCAGAATTAATGAGACGGTAATTGAAAGGAGTCTGTGCTTTTCTATGTGGGCGATATCGTCACATTTTTAACGTTATTCCTGAATTCCATTTGCTTCACTAGACTACGAAGTTGTTATGGAGGATTCTTGGGGGGGGGGGACCTTACTGATAGAGTGAGACAGAAAAAGAGAAACCTCTGAGAAATCCAACCCCTGCTTGTTGCATTCAGAAAGTTTTTGAAAAGAAGGTCGTGATACTTGACAGCAACAGCAGTCTATTGATAAGATAGCCGCGAAACCATCGAAAAGTCGAATCTCACCTCCACACTATCTCAGTTTGATCAAAGCCTCGTAGTTGACGAAACTGAACAGTTTAGTTCAGTAAAGGTCAGTCTACATCATGTGCTTCAAGAGTCTTCACACACGAATATATAGGACCCGACCGATTTTAATTCCCAGATCGGTAATGTAATGGTTATATAGTATTATACAATGTATTGAAGATAATAAATCTACATACACGCCACTGTTGCCGTTAACTTTACTTAGATTCTGTACGTAGTGTTAAAAGTATTGTTTGTATGACCATTGAAAAAAAAATAATAAAATAAAAATAGAGTAAAATAATGACCTTATAATATATACAAGCACGTACTATCTTATTTTTTATCAAATTCGGATACGCCTTCCAGTAGAGTGACCGTTGTGAATGAAATATATGCATGTCAAAAAGTGTGCAAGCAGGTTGAGTCGCTGCTTGCGGTGTTTTATAGAGATTTAATCGTCGGATACTCTATCAGCTATGTGTCATTGAGCACACGTTTCAATCTCACAAATTCGACCGCCGCTATAGTGACAAAACGGATGAACGAGAGGGATGTATAGATGGGCACAAATGGTCAGATAAATAACCTTAAAACAAACAAAAAAAAATAGAAAAATTGACTAATAGGAATCTCTGATCCCTAGAGAAAGTCTCTGGTTCACAATATGAAATGGATCGATATCCTTGGAAAAAGTACCCTTAGTTACAGCCGCAGGGCTGACTGTGTGCATAGTGATCAGGTGCCACCTTTGGTTCCCCATATCTGCGCCATATGTATGCTGTGAAGAACTGTAAATACTAGAAAATTGTTGTGTGTTGAATGTGTAGTATTATGTTGGGTTTTGTTGTTAAGTCCAGGCATTTGGCCCCTGGTAGAACCCCACGTTGCATGCACACACCACTAGGAGGTAGCCAGGCTGCCCATTATTCTCTGGCTGGTCTCTGCCACGGTCGCATGAGCTTTCTAGAAGAAGAAGAAGTTAAAATAAATAAAACATATATATATATAATAATAATAATAAATTAATTTAAAAAAATAATAAAATAAAAATAATATATATATATATATATATATATATATATATATATATATATATATAAAAATTAGTGATAACTCCATCAAGTGAAAGAGGGGGAGGAGTGGAATTAAAAATGGCTGCACAAGAGTGTGCAGCGAAGATCGCCATTTGGTGCCAAAGTCTTCATCTCATCTTCGTGTAATTCGGTGATCTTATCCATGGTGTGACCAGGTTTCATGGTAGAGTCAGGTGTTGGTTTCTAAGACCACGGACAATGAAAACAGTCCTGCGGAAAGATGAGCCACATTACGCATTCTTCAAATTAGACGGTCGATTGTGGGTCTGGAGAATACCTGGGGAATATCTACAGCTGTTATTGTTCCTACATTTAAGATCGAAGAAGGTGGGGTTTATATTATGTGGCTGCTTCTTGTGGTCCGAACACGGATTCTTGGGTTAGTGCTGAAAACTATCAGTGCCGAATCTTACATCTTGGACAATTCAGAGGACTCTACACTAGCAGTTCTGTAGAAATGGGCCCTTCATGTTCCTGCACGTTATCCTTCATCACAAATCCCAACAACCCGCCTGGTCGGCCGTAAATCTAAACCTGAATCCAGTTGATGAACTGAAGTAAGATGAACATCGGAATGAACTGGAATGCCAGATCAGGGCACGGCCAATGCTACTTCCTTCTACAGCTGACATGGTGACTGCACTGAAAGAAGAATGGACAAAATTCCTGCTACAAGGAACTGGCCGAAAGTAATTCGCAACAGATCCATGCTGTCATTTGCTTGAAATATGGGCCCACGCCTTATTAATTTGTTTGGTAAACCTAACCTATTCTCAAGCGTGATAATGCGATTACTTTTGGAAGGATTTTAGTACTTTACTATCGTGCATCGTCTAGCATTTCTCATATTGTGAAGTTAAACTTCATAACTGGATTGTCACTCATTGTGTCACTGGAGTACCTACCCGCCCATCGATGAGAGACTAACAAGCCTCGAAACGGTACCGTCTGGGTGGTAGTATCCATGGAGAATAAGTAATATTAGTCTTTTCTACTGGATAAACATAACTTACTCTAGGTAGTGCAATAACAGGCAACTCGTTGTGAAGGCGTTCACAATATGAAATGCAAAAAACGAAGCCATTTCACCTACTTCGGTGATTTACTACGAACTAAGATGATGCTTTGCACTAACTTGTTCCTCTATTAAATTTCAGGTCTAATGCTTTCAGCCCTAAATTCTTTTTAGTACTTTTGGGGATATTATGTATACGCATATCCTGAACTCGAAAGGAATTCGTGGTCGGAGTTATTATAAAGCTATTTATTGATCATCGTCACACTGTGCCCCTGCGATCTACTTCAGGAAAGCGGCCAACTAAATTATAAAAAGCGAATCTCATAAAATAATGATTGCTTCTTATTAATTCAACCTATTATCCTGGCTCTCTCAAGCTACTGCTTTGCTTATCAATCCTTCAGTATTTCCTATAATCTTGCCCTTTTCTCTAGCCTATTTTTGTTTAATACTGTCATGAAAATAAGTAGGCCTACAGAAAATTAATGTTTCGAATTTTGTTTTCGATTAAAAAAATACTAATTTCCGACTAGATCGTTCAGACTCTTAACTTCACTTTATTTTGTTTTAGTTGTTTGTGTGTGTTAATCAAATTACGAATCAAAACGAATAATTTTCATTTAATTCTACAGACTGCCTTTTTATTGTTAGAAGAATTAAGACTTATTTAGATATGATTAAATTAAATAAATAAATTTACTAAATTGCATCATATAGGCAACTATTAATGCAAAAGAATTACACAAATGCGCAACTTAAGAGAAACGTAATATTGTAAAGGTCTTATATTTGTTTCCCTCTTGTGGTTATTTATTTGAAATGGAACTCATTTTCAGTAATACAAATAGTAAAAATTAATATAGTGCTTCGGTTTACAGAGCTCGCTTTAATTAGTTAGCTTTAGTAAAGGATGATTATTCGACTTTAAACCTTTTACCGTTTTGTCTATTTATTTAGTTTACCACTGTTGTTTTCTTGTACCGATTGTAAATGGACTGGGAGTGAATGATAACACAGGAAGGGCGATAAGAACAGACTAATATTTAGATATTAAATTCGCAGCTCAGATCGTGCAATTAGTAGCAAACCCAGTTTGCTCAAATTATGTACAGAAAGAGGTTTGCCGGACGGTGATATGTACAACGACTTTTTATAGTTCTCATAGTTGAGAATTGCGCCGTATATCAACTTCACTTAGTGAGCCATCTCGCATCTTACATGATGGTATATCTTCACCAGGTCATTCGGGCCTTCATAATGCCTACCTGACCATCGACGAGATCCCAGAAAGGATGGAAACCCATGTCTAGGACACTTCTCAAGACTGAGCTAGGATGAGGGTTCGATTGTTTGCGGTGGCGTCTTCTGTTTTATTTTCTACCAGCTTTATCCTTTCTACTGTCTATCAGAAGCTTTTCGTTTTATCCCTAAATTAAAATTCCGGTTTGGGTGGTGGCATACACTTTAAATAAAAATTAATATACGTACTTCCCCATTTGGCTGCTGCCTTTTATTTAGAGCTGTACAATACTAAGGCAACTCGTGCCTACACAATATAAGATGATCGATGTATTGAGTAACAAACCCAGTTGGTTCATACACTGGTGTGCAAAATTTAAGGACCAGTCAGGTTTTCACCTGTAGCTTCTTATAGGAGTGGCCTGGATATGGGAAAAGCATACCAAAGGAACCTCGTGAGGTACAGAAATGACGAATGAAACAACACCTACAGAACAATGGAAACAAAACGGTACAGAGGGACTTTATTCAAAAATGGCAACATAGCACTGGCTGCCATGATGCAGATGCATCACTGCCAAAGATGGAACAAAGGGAAGAGGTGGTCCTCAGTAGGAGATATGGCTATCCCTAATGTCGATGCAGGCTTTGCAACGCCTGTCCATATTATGAACAGTGTTATTGATAAGTTCTTGCGGTAACATCGTCCATTCCTCTGTCAGCGCCATCTTCAGCTGGTGAACATTTTCTGGTGGGTGTGGACGTGCCGGTAGGCGTCTCCCCAGAGCGTCCCATATGTGTTCGACGGGATTTAGATCGGTTGAACGGGCAGGCCAATCCATACGAACAATGTCCTCACTTTCCAAAAGCATGTCAACAGCTGCAGTGCGATGGGCTGTGGCGTTATCATCCATAAACACGAACTTGGGGCCAATGGCACCTCGGAACAGACGCACACGGGGAAGGATTACCTCAGTACAGTAGCGTGCACCGGCTACAATACCGCCCTCCAGTATCTGGAGTTGTTTACATCCATCCAAGATAACGCCTCCCCAGACGAGAACACCTTGACAGCCATATCGATCCCTTTTAACCTCTCGCCAGATTAGCTGACGTCCAGAATCGCTGCTGAGACTGAATCTACTCTCATCAGTAAAGAGTATCTTAAGTAAAGATTTTGTGGTTGTAACCTTTAGAAATAGCGTTGGTCCTTATGTTTTGCAAAAGCTACAGAAAGAGGCTATGTCCGACATGCACAATGTTCGCAGCCACTTAAAAGTTAATCTGCCCCGCCCTCTCACCTCAAAAGTATCGGTTTAGTTCTAATGTTCAATGAAGAAGCAATATTTTGAAAGAGATATAATCACAAACACATCTTTAAATACGGTGTAAGATTATGGCTCTACCAGGCAAAAGAGGAAATATGTACACTTTTTTTTTTTTTTTTTTTTTTTTTTAATCTGTCTAATAAGCGAAACGAAGGAAATTGAGAGAGTATGAAAAATGGGGGGAGAGAGAGAGATGAAAACAGGCCTGATGTTTTAACTCATGATAGGAAGATGATGACATTGGTCCAAGACCGTTTCAACTAATCATAATATAAACGTATGTTACGATTTGTTAGAGCTGTTACAGAAATATAATATTACAGCGTGTAAAAGAATAACACCAAAAACTGAACTGTGTACTGTACTTCAATTTAAATAAATATATATGCATTTTTGTTCAATTTTAATTAAAAGGAAAATGTTCTGTTGATATTCCGGCAAGATCGCTTAGGTCACAGAGGAATTAATTACTGTGCCAATTAATTTTACAAAAATGCTGTCATTAATCTGATTTAAGGGTCATATGGTCTCGAGGCACAGTCATCTCAAACACGTGTACCATTGCAATCCAGCTTTAGCAACTCAGTTATCCGTCATGAAAAGCCCTCTTTGCATACGTTTATAAAGTTTACGTTCTTTACAATGTTGTCTTACGAGGACTGTTTGAAAAGTTGTGCGAAACGCACTTATTACAAACATAACTATTTTTCCACAGAGACACTAAACTTGTTAAACATTTCTCCATTGCACTAGTGTGTTGATTCCTGCATCACAACAATCGATGCCAAGCTGGGATAGTCATGAAGTACAAATGAATGCGTAAAACTACAGACACTGGAAATGAATGAATATTTCCCTCGATGCAGTTCAGAGTATCCATACAAAATTTTGGACACATGAAAGTTTGCTCCCACTGGATTTCTAAGCAACTCACAGACGATCACAAGAAGGCTCGGATGGGACTCTCTCAGCAACATTCGTCAAGTTATCTCGGTGTACGTAACCAATTCCTGCACTACATCATCTCAAGCGATGACGCATGGGTGCACCATGTGGTACCACAGTCCAAACAATCCATGACTTAGAAACTCCCCAGTTCCCCAATCTCGAAGAAATTCCAAATGGCAAGATCTGTAGGGAAAACTATGACGATAGTGTTCTTGGAATACACCTTATTGATTTTTTTCCTGATTTCCATCTTTCTCTCTCTACATTTACCACAATAAAAGCTTGTTTTTCTGTTAGGTCTGAAGGAGGGAGAGAGGTTTTCATAAAGGTTTGCTCTTGATCCATGATGCACTAGAACTGCATCATGGATCAAGCTCTTTTACAATCCTTGAAATCACGCATTGACAAAAATTCAGTAAATTTTCGCGTGATCTTCCACACAATGTTCATAAAAATTGCATAAAGATCCCAAAAGTATTCATACTCCACTCTCCTTCTATAAATAATAATTTTCAATCAGAAATACTGCCCGGAAATCATTTCTTTCATCACTCTACGTCCCTAGACTCTTAAGCATCCTTTTCACATACCTTTTAGGGCTAACTATAGCAAATTTCATCTTCTTACTAAAATACTAAAAGTTACTTTCGATCTAGACGTGGATTCTTTTATGGGCACTAGAACTTATATTCATAACTTTTATTACTAAATATATTCACCTTTTAACTTTTTATTCCCCTTTACTTATTATTAATTTAATACTCCAGTATATTTATATTTGTTTTCTTTCTCTTCTGATGTTACGATTTGTTGGTATGTTTATTGTATTTCTAGTTGTTTTGTCGTCGCCCTCGCAGAAAGCACAGTGGTTATAATCACCGGCCTCCGACACTGAGCGTAAGAGGTCTAAGTTCGAATCCCATTAGTGACGTCGGAAAATTTGATGGGCTTTTTTACAAACTATCTGAATTAATCGATCTCGGAAGTGGGCTGCATCGTTTCTCGTTTCTTTTCCTCCTGGATACTGCGGTTTTCGGCCAACAAGCAGCAAACCGACCGAAGGATACACGCAGTTACAGAAGCGATAAACTGAAGTCGCAAAGCCTTAGCTGCTTTGGAACTTAATATACATCTAAGCATCGTCATTTTCATAGAATATTACTGAGATTTCTCGTTTTATCTGAATTTAAAATTTAATAAAAAAATTGAAGAGGGTGTGAAGTTTTTTAACCTCAACTTCAGAAAAGCTTTTGATATTGTTCCATGAAAGGATGCCATATAAACTGGAACAAATTGGGAATTCTAGTAAGATTCTTTGTCGGATTAGGGGATTGGCTAATAGGACACAGATGGCAGTCCACCCTGAATGATGTCATAAATGGCATCATTCAGGATGGACCAATATAGCAAATTGAGTCCCTCGAGGATCCGTTCTGGGGTCCCCTCCTGTTTATAATCTTCCTCGATGACGTTGATGAGGAAGTGCAGGAGACGCTGTCAAAATCTGCTGATGATTGGAAAGTAAGAAGCGAAGAACAGGCATGTTACTTCAGAAATTATTTGAATTATTTGGATTGATTGAAGTTATGGTCTTAAAAAGAACAAAAATGTATGCTTCTAAATGTGAGATTTTTGCACTTGAGGAACAAAAATCCAAGAGTTGCTTATAAACGGAGGAGAAAATATTTAAGAAATGTTTCAACGAGAAAATGGCATAAGGTTTTTTGATACCATCAAAAATTAAATTGTCAAACATTGCAAAGAGGAGGCTAGAAGAGCACACCACTCATATCTATGATTTATTGAAAGTTTGCAAGTAGTGAGATTACACGTGTGTTCAGCGTTAAAGCAACCAAGGCTATGAGGCATCAGTATATTCCGTCTCTGATTGAGCGGTCAGAAACAGCAAACCGTAACTTTCGTCAGTTTGCTGTTTCTGAACGGAAAACCGAAGTTTCTATGAGAAAACACATACGATGTTCGCCTGAAGCCACTTTGTGAAAAAGCACAAAAATTGCTCGCGTCATTGATGAGATTAGAATTCAGGCCTTTTCCCATCCAGTGTGGGAGGACGGTGATTATCATCACCTTGCCACCGTGCGGGCATTCCAATTCTGACACTAATATTAATAGATTTATTCCCGTTAGCAAAAGATTATTTATTTGATAAGTTTAATTTTACAAAACATAGCAAAGAGATACCATCTGGATAAATGTAAGTAAAGGAAAACCCTTAGAAGGATGGGGATGAGCCATCCATGCTGAAGTCGGCAGGTTCCAAAATGTATTAGGGTCGCACAACCCATATAGAAGAAGAAGAATTCTTTATTGTATATAGAAGGCACACTGCTTTATACGGCTTCAAGGCTACAAGCCAGGGGTTTACATAAAAGAAATTGCACAACATAATAAACAAAGATGGAAAAAAATATATATTATGCCAGTAAATTGCGTGCATTGTCTGGTCGGTTTGCTTGTTTTTGTAGACGAAAAAAAAAAAAAAAAAGTTCATGTCATTGACAGGATTCGAACCGGGACCTTTTCCACCCGGTGTGGGGAGGACGATGATTATAATCACTGCGTTACACGCAAAAACTCGAAACAGTACATGCATTTGTACCTGGTTTCTTTAACCGTTTCTGCATGGTCATAACTGACTTTAGAGGCAGTTAACGACGGCCATAGCTGACCTTAGAGGCAAAGCCTAACTAGAATAATTTCTGAACGTCAGCTTGAATTAGAGCTCTCATCAGCCACAGATTGTATTATATCATGGTATACAGTGTCTCGTAGGCTTAAAGTGGGATGAGTGGGAGAAGTTGGATTATATGTATGCTAGGAAACCTGCGATTTATATTCCTCTAACCCAGTCCCGCGAGAGAATCAGTTTATTATGTAATACAGAGCGTTAAAATTAGTTCAGTTGTAAGACTAGTCAAAGTTCATCGAGAATTACTGTTCTGCCTGAACAGTAATTCTCGATGGACTGAAATATCGAGAAATAGTGCGTGATATAAGCCTTCCAATACATGAGAAAATGACAATTAAGCTTTTCCATGGTGCAGTTGGTCGTCAGTTCCTTTTTATAGGCGATAATGCATTTTCACTTCGAGCTCAGAAGGTTGAGGAATTGCTAGAAGGCGAAGATATCCAGAGAACAGAGAGGCCTGCCGGATCCAAAAACTTTTGAATCTTATAGAGCTTACTGGGACTTTCGGAAGCCGAATTGCAAATCACCACCCTCCCCCTATAAATCTACATAATATAAAATCTGCCCTCAGAGAGGACACCATTTATTGCCTACTGACTTCCTGAATGATTTTAACTGTTTCTTTTGTTTTTGCGAGAAAGAAAAGAAGGCTATGAGGAGTTAATGAATTCTCTCAATTTGTCTTTTCTTTGTCGTTAATGAAAAATCGTGTAGGTCTCACCCGATAGTGGCTAACTCGATTGTGGTATGAACAGAAAAAAGAAACAAACCTACGAACATTTCTCTACAAGCTTTTCTACAAGACATTGTAGTTATTATAATCACTGCTCTAATCAGGAGTGTTGTGGTTTTGTTGTTGGGTTTTAAGAGCATCATCGACTTAGGCTATATTGCACAAATATGTATTGTATCTATACGGGCCGATATGTATGTTGTGAGGGTTGAAATGTCCAAACAACTTACAGAGAAACAGCCCACTCCATCCATCTGAGATCACTGCAGAGTTCTTTAGAAATTCCTCCGGTCATCGATGGGACTCGAATGCAGACTTTTTCAATCTCCTCTGACCGTGTGGTCGTCCTGGAGTATAAACGGAAATTTTATTCATTTAGTTAAACGAGTGATAAAACCAACAGTCACAGAGGATCTCAAAATTGAAATTTTGGTGAGAGCACGAGGCCTCATTGTGAGAGCTATATGATAGCGACCCTTCCGCCATTTATGAGTTATTTAATTAATGAATTAATCATTACAGTGGCAATGATTCCAATTACACCGTGCATATATGCATAATTTATAAAGTCAATAAGAATATTAGGAAAAAATAGATAATATGATGTATAAAAAATAATTCCAGACTGTGAACTGAATAAACAATTAGATGATAGAATTCATTTGGTGTTATTAATAAAAGTTAAGAAATAAATAAAATTTTAACAAATAATAATTTATACAATGTGAATTTAAATTCAAATAGATCTGAGAAACTAAGACCTGCTTTGAAAAAAGCTAAACCAAATAAGATAATGCATCATTGACCCAAGTATATCTGCTTTAGTTGTTTGTCAAAATTTGGATAAGATGCGAAAGGATCTAAATCATAGTGCTCCACTAAATGTAGGTGAACACTAAGTGGGCTAAATTTACCAATATCGGTTTTAATTTCAATTGAAATGTACTGTGAGAACATGTGTTTCTCTTTTAAATATTAAAATTGATTTTAGAAAGTAGGGAACTATTTTGGCGCTTTGAATGAATTTCTAGATGAACCTCAATTCTTGAGCGTAGCTTCTTATGAATAGATGTTTCCTGAAAAACTTAAAATTATAAATCTACAGGACGACTAAGAACCATTGTGGAGACTGTTAACTGTATTTGTAAAATGTTCTTAAAGGGTGGTTCCAAGACAACTGCCCATGCATGTTTACGTTTTCTTCATCTACTGCTTATATATAAAAAAAAACGTATACATCATGTTAGGACCACTCTGGAATAACTTCGTCAAACCCATGTGTATTAAATCCATAAATTGAAATGGTCCTCTGGTCAATTTGCATGTGTCCTCTCATAAGACCAACTAACTCAGCCACGGAGTGAAAACAAAAAGATGTATTAGAAGTTTGCAAAAAACTTTGTTGAACTCCCAACAAAGTTGGTAATAAAAAATTTTAAAAAATGCATAATTTACTTTAAATTTTGCAAATAGATGTTTTACAGAATGCGCGATGAACCACCCGCTCCATTTCGTTGGAAGAAAACCACGCAACCCTCTATCGAAAGCGACAAACTTGACCACTGTCTGAAAAGAGTCCCTTTCTAATCATGTTTAAAATTTGAAGCCATCTTTCCTGGTAAAGTGAAATTTCGCTGTATATTAAAAAACAATAATAATAGAGGAACTTTCTAGTTCTGTATTTTAATCTATAAAATCTCCAAGCTAGTTTACAATAATTCTCAGACTTCTTATGGATATAATGACTTAAAAAAAATAGTCCATCTGTTATTGACAGAATACAGCTGCATCTTTTTCTTGAAATGTCTACAATCGCTACTATTAAAAATGAACCGATAAATAAATAGCTAAATAATTATGAGCCAAAGCGTACATTGATGTCTGAAGATTAACCGTATGGCGAAATGAATATTATGGAGCTGTTAATATAATCAGTACGTCTTTCCTGGTTACTCCGCCACTTGTTCTAACAGGACTAGTGGCCAACCACAAGTTAATGGATATCAGGGAATTCGCTACATTACGAGCGGAAATTATGATCATCTTAATAGGCACAAGGTAGGGTTGGTGTTATTATCGTCTCGTGTATTATGTTGTACAAGTTCCGTTAGTAACGGGTAAATTTGCAGCATTACTGTGATTTATGGAGGCTTCTAATTGTGAAACGTAGCGCCACTATCTGATCTTAATTTCAACTCCTGTCACTTCAACACGCGCATCATCGTTCCACTACTACACGCGATTAGTCAGTAAACAACAGCAAGCGTGCACGTGGAAGTGAATTTTCACTTAACGACTCGTGCAAAGACGTCAACTTGGAATAAATAAAGGAAAGGAAGGGAAAAAAAAAAGTTGGAGTTTGTAAATAAATGAAGACCGAGAGTTGTATGTGTTGCAAAATACTCGGAGGATTTGCCAAGAAGAAAACCTGTCAGAAAAGAAGTATTATATTACGGATTTCTCTTGCACGCTGCATCGAGGATGGGGGGAAAAAATAGACATTTTAAATAGTATACAAAACAAAAAGACATTTTTCAAATTGGTTTACGGTGAAAGATATCTGAAAAGAAGGGCTACAAGCCCTCTTTGTGAGAAAGGGCAATTAGTGATCGCTAGAAATTAAATAAGGAAAAGATCAGAATTTCGAAATCTATGAAAATGGGTTTTGATTGAAGACATACGAAATGGGGTGTCCATTTCGTTGGAAGAAAACCATGCAACCCTCTATCGAAAGCGACAAACTTGGCCACTGTCTGAAAAGAGTCGCTTTCTAATCATTTTAAAATTTGAAGCCATCTTTCCTGGTAAAGCGAAACTTCACTGTATATTAAAACACGTGCTCATATCTCAGTTTTGATTGCTCAGCGGTGTGCAGCACTTAATTTTGAACATGGCGATAATTCAAAATGAAGAACGGCGTGTATTATATCATGATGAGATTGAGTCTGTGATCGAAGTGCAGTTATGGACGCTTTCTTCTCCTTCCAGTCACATAGCTCCCTGAGGAGCTGGTGTGGCCACCAATAAATTCCTCCAACTGCATCGACCATGTGCTCTACGAGCGGCATCGCAAAGTGTCATGCCCAGAAGTTCACTGATCCAATCTTTCCACCTAGTTGCAGGTCTTCCTCTGCACCTCTTCCCCTCGGTTTTTCCTTCCATTATATTATTCAACAGAAGGTTTTTTCTTCTTACTATATGACCAAAAAAACTTGAGTTTTCTTTTGTTGATGCTGTGAAGAAGAATTTTAGGCCCGCCAATTTTATTCAATACCCACTCGTTTGTTCTTGGATCCACGTAAGAAATACGCAGTGTTCTCCTGTAACACCACATTTCAGATGCCTCAATTTTCTTCCTGTCAACTCTTTTCAGATTCCATCCTTCACGTCCATAAGTGGCAACTGGAAAAATTAACGAATCAGTGATTCTCAGTTTCGTCTTTAGGGGCAGATCTTGATCTCACTATAATTTTGTCAGATTAGTGACCAGCCTTTTAGCAATTGCTTGTCGTCTCTTTACATCGTTTGTGCAGTCACTATTTTTATTTATTCTTGACCCTAAGTAATCAAATTCATCAACTTCTTCGACATCTTTCCCATTAACCTTCAATTTACTGGAACCGAGATTATCACCAATCACCATACTTTTAGTTTACACACATTCAGAAACAATCCTTTTTTCTTACTTGCTTCGCATACTCTCCTCAGAGTTTCTTTAATGCATTGCAGAATTTTAGAATTGCAAATTAGCACAGTATCATCTACATAACGAAGGTTGTTTATCTTCAGTCCTCCAATTTTCATGCCAGTCTCTAAATCTTCCAAAGCTTCACATACTGCGTGAAGCTTTGGAAGATTTACGTACGTGCCCAAAAAACTTCACTTCGGGTGTATACTTACCATCCGATGATAAATCTACCAATCTGTGGTATAATCGATTTAACGAAACTGGAAACACTGAAAAACATAAATCTACAGGACGACTATGAACCATTGTGGAGACTGTTAACTGTAATTGTAAAACATTCTTAAAGGGTGGTTCCAAGTAGCCAACTACCCATTCATGTTTATATTTTCTTCATATAAAAAAAATCTATCATATTAGGACCGCTTTGGAATAACTTCATCAAATCCATGTGTATTATGTACATAAATTGCATTAACCGTCTGGTCGGCTTGCCTGTTTTTCTAGACGAATATTCCGAATTTTCGGATTGACGAACCACCCAAGACCAACAAACTCAGCCACAACGTGGAAAAAAAGGCTCATAAAAGTAACTGAGTCATTGATGGATTCGAATCCGGGCCTTTTCCACCTAGTGTGATTATAATCATTGTGCCACCGGTGAGATTACTGTTTATAAGATGGTCCTGAGGAAAAATTTCAACACCAGCCCCGTTAACTGGGGATGGTACAACATACGACTAAGCTTATAAAGAAAACAATGAAGAATATTTGAGCAAAGAAAGTTGTATATTCTGATAAGACAACAGAATGCCATGGACTGTAAACAAACATAAATGTCGAATTTGTATTCAAATTCACCCAACGAATAGAATCAAAGAAAGAAACAAAGCATACTCTTATATTAGTATTAAATTAGATATGAAACTGAATTTTTGACTACGATACCCTCTGCACACTAGAACTATATGAATATCTTTCAGGTCAAATATAAAGTGCTGCTCCATGTAACCAAGAACACAAGTCCCTACATGTATTCACGTGTATCTGTTCTTTGCTCATGAAACGATAAATAGGCGGATATACTAATGTTGTTATTACTACTACTACTACTAATAATAATAATAATAATAAATACTGCTGGTTGAGAGGGTTCCTCGAACAACAGTAATAGCGTTAATAATAGTAACCAGACACAACCAACCACCCCATGCATGGTACCAGTACCCGTCAAGGGCCAGAAAAAAATCCAATGAAGATAAAAAGGTTATATAATATTAATATGAAAGAGACTCTCCTAAGGCGAGAAAGGCAAAACCATCCACAACCTTATCAGCAAAGATAAGGCTTTGCTAATAAGGCTATGGATGGTTTCTTGATTGATCTTCATACCGCATTCTAAAGCAGTTCTTGTTTTCAGTTGTGTATGCACTCGACAAAGAGAGAGAGAGAGAGAGAAGAGAGATTTCCTACCAATATATCCTAAAGATTTTCTAAAGAAATATTACCCACAAAACCCATTTATGTGATATAAATTACCATTTTGAAATATATTACCAGACGCCAACATTCTAGAACGATATATAGCATCCCTTCCTTGATCTGTGATTTCTTTTGAAAATCTTCTTCGTAAATGCGTCTTCAGATTACTAAAACTGATGCCGCTTGACAAAATAAAGGCGATCTGTAGAAGAGAAGGTTTCCGGCACCATTTGGCCTTATGGATGATTCGCCCTACTGTTGATACTTTCCAGTAATAGTTCTCCTTTGTGAGTCCTAACAAATTACTTGCCGTCTGACCAGTGTAAGTTAAATTCGATTCATCACAGAAGATGGTTTTTGTTTCGCATTTTAGGGATACAGTTTTATTCTATCACTACTTTCATATTTGTTGAAGACAGTTATCGATCTTGGACATCTGCTGCCGCTGAAAAATCTTGTCTTGTTTCTGCAAGGCATCGCTTTCGTCTTTTACCCTTGAGTCTTTCGGCACAATCACTCACTCAATATTTTAGCTCAATAGTCTTCTTATAGTAGAAAAATCACTTAGTCTATAGAAATACCCTGCATACCACGATTAATTATCGAATTGTCTATTCTGGGTGGTCAAAATATGCAAGCATATTGTTTCAAGAGTCATACCGGTCTCTTGATCGCACCTCGCCAAAAGTTTCTTTACATGTATAGTATTAGGTATGCAAAGTAAAATTTATTTGAAATCGTATTCCTGTAAAGTAACCGTAAAACCTTAAATAAGAACAAAGCATGTTTGAAAATTGTATTCTTCTACCGCAGTGTTTCTTAGCTTTCAAGATCTGATGAGTGGTCATGGCAGCTTAATTCTCTTCTTTGAGATTGTTTTGTGCTTTTAATGTACACTGGTGTTCAAAGAAAGTGCATCACCCCTTAAAATTGTAATTGTCATCCGAATACCGTAAGTATATGGCAACATTTCTTACAGATTGCATCAGATAAGATTGACACGCGTACGTGATGATGTAATATTGCATCAGCTGTTACTTTCAGCTATATGAGCACGCTCTGCAAGAGTTGCAGTCATTCCATGCTTGTGTCAGGATGGCGATTTACGTGCAGTTGATGCTACGAAGAAAGAGTGCTATTGTGGCTTTACGTGAGGAAGGATGTTCTTCCCGTCATATTGCTTACAGAGTGTCTTGTAATCAGTCGATAGTGAGTAGATTTCTTTCCAAACTCAAGAATACTGGTTCTGCTGATAGGACAAAAGGAACCGGACGCAAAGGAGTCTCTGCGCCAAAACAGGACCGCGTTTTTGAAGTGCTTATGCCTTAAAAACCGCTTATGCCTTAAAGCTTCTTCGTCTGAGCTGAAAAGAGAATGGGAAAAACATACAGGAGTAGTAGCAAGTGTAGTAACAGTCAGAAGATGCCTCTTCAAAAATGATAAAGGCCCGATTAATTAGGTGTAGACGGTCGTTATGGGTATCTATGCTCACTACGAGGCACAAGAAACTGCGTCTTGCATCGGCACGTCAGCACCAACCACCGTGGAAATTTTTCGTTTGGTCTCATGAATCCCGTATCCATCTCTATCATGCTGCTGGGTGTATCCCCATTTGGAGAAAGCAAATTGAGGCCATGGCATTTGGATGCAATGTTGATGTTAGGAAGGCTGGAGGCGGTGGTGTTATAAAGGATAAAGTGTTCATTGTCTAACGGCCCCAGGGGTTCCCCCATCTCGATGTTGTGTACTCTGTTTATGTGTCACAGTACTTTGTGAAGGCCAGAGGTTTACAAAGTGTAAATGTATGTTAGTGTCATATTGATGTTGTTCCTCTAAACCATTTAGCAGTTGGGCCCCTGGTGGGAACCCCAGTTGCCCATCCATAGCCACGTTGAAGCAGGTCAGGCAGTAGAGGGATTGCAATAATACTAATAGCACTCTGGTAGGTCCTGGTTTCCCAAGATTTCAGCAGCAAGGACCTATGTAAAAAAAAAAAAAAAAACTCGCATTAGGTAGAGTAAGGGGTTGTAGACTGAAGAAGGCAGGTAGATATATGCGGATGATAGGGAAGGAAATCCCAGAAGTCAATGGAGACAGGCTGCACCAGGCGAAAGAGAGGGGCAGTGAAGGGGAGGCGTTAGATACCATGCAAAAGAGCATGGTATAGACCACCATATGGCATGCAGACAGCAATTCTGCAGTTTTCAGCCAGTGCCTGTGGTCGTTATCATTCTTGGGACAGGGACCCGTCCAAGATGTTTGTCACGTTCTGGTTCAATATGTCACGTTCAGTAGGCCAAGTCTGGTGGAGTAATCGTAGGTCCGGTGTGATAGCCAGGAAACACGGCCTGTGAGTCTATCCAAGGCTGGTAAGTGACAGTTGGTGCTAAATCCTGTACTTTAAAAGTGGCAGTCCATTCCATAGTCATGATTTCTAGTAACCGTTGAGGTGTCAATCACTTAAGTGTCTTCGTCGGATTTGTCAGTAAGGGCTGTGTGTTCAGCTGGTTCAAGACACTGCTCTAAAGTGAGTAGGTTGGTTGCTTATTGGACAGAGAGTATTGTCGGTTTTTTCCTCAAAGGGGTGTTAATCTGTTGTTGGGGATACACAGGTACCAATTAGATGATCAGAAGCATGGGTTTATTCGGATGTTATGTTTGGTCAGTACGGTTTGGCTGTTGTATATATATATATATAAGCTAAATAAAAATAGGATATTTCCAATAGCATGACCAACCAGTAGAGTGAAAATGAACTAAACCAAAAAAAAAAAAAAATAACAATAACAGAAAAATATATAGGGGTGTAAAGAAGAAAAGGGTAGTGTTGAGGCAACGTTCCTAAAATAATTTTGAAATTAAGCCAATTAAAAGAAATTTAGCGGTGCCCACCCTCGATGGCACCCGCTTCCGAATTATGTGAAATCTCACTAAGGTGGAAACGTAAACTAACAACATTACATGACCAAATAAACTGAAAATTAATAAAATAAAATAAAATAAAATAGACTGACCATTATGCCCCACTCGACAGAGGACCATGAGGCCAATAATAGTCAGGGAGTCACTGCATTTAGAATAATAATATATTAATATAATATATATTTCAGTAATTTTTATTTAATTAAACTCTATTTAATTTTTGGATTAATTTGATCATATATACATATATAACCTTTATTGTATACAAAAGTGGTATATACAACACGCCCTTCACAGCAGCAATGCCAGGGGTTTTACATTGGCTGGTGGATAATAGCCTTGGGGGGGGGGACTCATATTGAGGTTAGAGCTCTCTGGCATCTAAGATATAGATCCTGGGTGAATTTGAAAAAAGCAGGTACTCTTCTCTAGTATCTAGGAGGTGCTGTTCATGGTCTTTCGGAAGGTACATGATTTTTTTAATCAGCTGGTAGCGGAGGTCATCGTAGAGCGGGCAGTCATGCATAAGATGTTGCTAGCTCTCCAATCCCAACGCAGCCACAAGTAGGGTCGTTCGAGATGCCTAAAGCTGTCAGTTTCGCCTTAAAGGCCCCACGTCCAGTCAGTAGGCAGGTACTGTAAAGTCCTGGGGAGAACCAGGATGGACATTTAAGGCGCAGACGGCCAACATTGGGTAGGAATTTCTTCTAGGCAACCTCGCCCTTTCTAGGATTTTACCATTTAGTCTCCAGACCTGTTGAAAGTGAGCTGATAGTCTTTTCTTCTCTGCCTTGCGGTTGTTGGTGGTATCCGCGGTGAATTCCAGAATGGTGCATGTTGTTTCCTTGGAGAGTTGGTACAGAATCACGCACCTAACTTTACTGCAGGCCCGGGTGATGGTTAAGAGTACTGCACATTGGATGGAGTCCAAAATCCTCACATATCGAGGCCGCCGTAGCGGAGTGGTCAAGCGTGCGGGTGCATAAGTACACGTGCCTTGAGTGACTGAGATTCAAGCCCGTGACTGCTAAATATGGTGCTGTTTCTTGTATTCTGTCTATCTTCTGAACTCCTCTGACCGTTTGGTCATTCGGGAGTATAAGCAGAAAATTTATTTACTTATTAACAGCGGTAGTGGCCTTGGGTACATGCACCTGAAGCGTAGGTCGCTATAGGGATGAACACTGACTTGTAGAGGAGCATCAGAAAGCGGTTGTCCCCAATCCCTTTGGAAGACACGAGCTACCATTGCATACCGCGAGCTTCGGATCTTCTTTCTTATATAGTTTTAGCGCGGCTTGAAAGACAGTTTTGAGTCAAGTATTACGCCTAGATATTTGAGTTTTTTGGTAACTGAGATGGTCGAGTTTTCCACCTTAATCTGAGGCTGTCTTGATCTGGGTCAAGAGCTCGAGGAGGATAGAGTTAGGTTTCGTAGGAGAAAACTTAAGGAAGTGGAAGTTAGCCCAATCCTCGAGGATCTGTAATATGTATGTATGTATGTATGTAATTCATAGGTTTGGCGGCACCAGGAACGTTTGTTCAACTCCGCCATTTAAATTCTGTAGCTTTCATACAGGACACTGAATTTATAATGTAGAGAAGCAGCAAAACCAAAAAGCCTTCATAACATCTCATCCTGTCCGGGTGGAGAGAGATCTCAACAACCAGACCTGTAGGTTCTCAGAATAAGACAGATATCCCGTATTCAGGAGAAAAGGAAAAAGAAAAAAAAAAAAAAAAGCCGGAGGTCAAAAACCTTTTTGTGACCCAAACAGAGCAAGGAGATGTGATCAAACAAACCAAGTCTTAAAACTAAACTTACGTGGTTTGCTTGCATCTCTAGCTGGGTCTGGAGTTGGCGTCCACCGTTAGAACAAGGTCGTCTGCGAAGGCTTGAGAACGGCCCTCGCCGGTTGGTGGTGTTATTTAGGAACTGTTTTCATGGCATTACATGGGTCCTCTCAGCTTGATGGAAACTCCGTACTTTCTGTCGCCGCCGACCAAGTACACCTTTTCATGATAACAGTGTATTCAGACTCAATGCCGCAATCTCCGGCAGGTTGCTAACTGGTTTCAGCAACATGACAATGAATTCTCCTTCCTTCCATTGCAGCCCAACTCATCCGATCTTACTTAATTTAGCATGCTTGGGATCTACTGGAAAAGGATATTCGATGGTACAACAATCCACCTGACAATGTGGGGGGACATTACTAGACACATTGTGCAAGGCATGGAGTAGCACTACCATAGGACACCCTGCAACACCTTGTGTAGTCCATGTCAAGACACGTATGGGATGTATTAAAAGGTGGCTTCCACACTGTATTAGGTAGGTGTTGATAAGGAAAACCACTTAGTGTATATTGAGTTATTTTGAATCGTTCCTTCTAACAGATATCAATTATTTCCTTGGTGTATAAATAACTGTAAGCTGCACTTGGCTTCACAGAAAAAGAAAGTACTTGGTTGCTAGGTTACGATATTTCAAAACAGCCATGGGAGTAACTTCAGTAAAATCACACACCAAAGCGATTGACTGGAGATCGTCTCAAAGTGGCAAATGAATCACCGTTTGGAAATGCAGCTGGCCGAAATCGCCAGAAAATAAAACAGTTCTCTGGCTTCGGCAATTATCTGAGTGGAAGACTGAATTTTATAGTAATTTACAAACTTAAAATTAAAACTAGGTCTCTTCAGATTCATTGTCTTCAATGGAAAATATGCGATCTGTACCTAAAAGAAATGGGTATAATTTTGCTGTCTTATATTAGTGTCTGAACACAAGGTACACTTTATATTATTGAAAATATTTTAAGATACGCCGCCCACATATAACTGGGATGGACTGATGAATCTATCAGAACTTTTGGCACAAAATGAAAAGCACACTCCTACGCATATTCAAGCATAACCATTTATCAAAAGGATGCCGTGTGTGATGAAACGTGCATTACGAGAACTGAATTCGAAATTTGCACTGGGTATAAAACGACAATTACGCTCTCTAATAAACCTCTTGTTTCCAAACAGTGCGGCAAGTGTTTGTTTAACATCCTGTTCTTAATTGTTCAAACAGACCGCTTTAAGACTTTATGATTCTGAGAAAATAAGGCTATAAATCCACGCGATATATCATTGAAGTAGCAAATTATGGACTTTCTTTCCCGCTTATATTACCCGCGAAATTTATTTAATGGCTACCCAGAGGATGCAGACAAATTTAAGAGGTTTAATGCGGAGATGAGTTGTGAAACATATCTCCCTGTCCAAACGAGGTCGTACCCCTGCTAAACAAGTTTTCCAAAGAAAGTTGCCACGGCAGAGGCCGAGGAGCTATGATGGATCACTGGGAGCCTGTTATGTTGTGAGCCACCTGCCACACACCGGAGCGAGATTAATGACTGCCTGTCAGCACCAGGCTCTGTCTCTCCTGTGTGACGCTTCTTTTGCAAGGAAGTTGCGGGCGCTCGACACTCACGAACTGGCCAAGAAAACGGCTTTCTAGACATAAATGAAGACATTAAACTCGTAGTGTACACTATGTTTATAACACTTCTTGTACATTCACTTGAAAGTTGGGGAGGAAAGAGACGGAAAAAATAGCAACATGCTTTCACTGATCAATTCTTTTTTTATTATTATTTTACTGAGTCCTGCACTCCACGAAGCAGCAGTATGTGACAACGGATGACAGAGTAGGTGATAGTCACTAAACCATCGCTCATTTCAGACCAGTACAGTTCATAGAGAACATTATTCAACATGTTCTTATAAATAGCCTTCCACAAAACTTCATCTGGGCTGTAACAAAGAGGTGACAGTATCAATAATGTTGTTGTTCTCCCGAATCCAAATAGCTCCATACGTTCTTCATAGCGTGTCCTATACACACACGCGCAATGAATGTATAGAATATACTGTATATAACTTTGAACACATTGTGCGCTTTGGGTATACTAAGAGTTCTTTGTGATACCCCAAGTACAAGATACAACAGTAAAATGCATCACGCATGCATATGTCTGGTTATATGGATGCACAGTGGGTCTTATAGTGTACTATGTAAACGTATCACAATATTACAGTGATTGGTTGTTTTATAAGAATTTCCGATACCCAAAAGTTTTCTGGGTATCGATAATTCTTCATCCTTCAAGCGATCTCAAATTTAATACCCAGAATATTCTGTGAGTCGAATTTGAAATCGCGTGTGATCAGTCGGTTAACTTTGAAACGCTTTTTCAAGCGGATATGGGTTATCCGCAGTGCGTTGGGCCTTCTTCAGCAAGAAGAAATACTTTTAGTTGGCAGAGAGGCCTCCGCTAAAGAGGAAATAAAATCCCTGACCCTTAGCTGTCCTCTTGCAGATGAATTTTCCTGGAGTCAGACACAGGTAATCTGACAGATCAAATTGATATTGGTTAACGAAATATGACGTCCGGCTAACGAAGGAGACTTTCTTGACATCTGGCTTAGTAGGAAGAATGTAAAATTAAAGCTTTTTGACTGGGGAATGAGGATGGAACGTGAAATGCCACTAGGTCAAGGAGTTCAGGCACTGAGTTTGACCAGAAATGATTTTGTGATGTCTACAATCTGTGATTGATCAACTGTTGTGAAAAGGTTGGAAATAAAAATATTTGCAAAGCCCATAGTAATATTTAATTATGTAGAACGAGATTTATAATGGTGAGATAACTGATGATTTTTTTGAATACATTCAAGCATATTGATGGACTTATTTCTGTTGGAGATCAAATATGGAAAGCAAATTCCATTAGAGTTCATGGCTTTAAATAGCAAAACACGATTTTAGTGCCACTAAAACTGAAGAATTAGTTTTTAATTATCTTAATTATATATAAGCCAGACTTACGAGATTTTCATTATCATTATCAATTCACGGTTCAAAGTAACGCCATCTTTTACGAGAGTGGCGTTTGAAATCAAAACTTATATGATAAGATAAAAATATATATATATTTTTTTTCTTTACGAAATCAGAAATCGCTTACATTTCCTGGGATTAATTCTTAGTTAGATTAATTCCACTGTATTTTGAAGAACAAAAGAATCATCATTAGACTTCGCGTCATTCGCATAAACGAAAACTTCAATTCCGGTGTCTCTTAGGAACTGATCAAAGTTGTTATTAAAGACAGAGAATAACAGAAATGGGCATTTCCTGTCGCAGATTAATAATTCCATAAACATTAAGTTTAGTTTGATAAGACGGTGTGAAAAATTTTCGAAAGTCTTCTCTGGCTCGACATATACACTGAGTGATCACTGAATTATGACCACCCCTATGAAAACTGAATGCGACCCGTTGACCACGTGAGGTACGAGAGTGCAGAGTTAGTCGACCTACGTAGCATAGATAAGGTGTCAGTGGTTCAGTAGGTAGTAAAATTCCGAGCATGAGGGGTAAAAAGAAGGATTTATCGGACTTCGATAAAGGACAGATTGTGGTTGCTCGACGAGCTGGTTCCTCGATTTCCTAAACGGTTGAACTGGTGGGGTGTTAGAGAGCCGCTGTTGTTAAAGTGTACTGGCATCAAAATGGTCAAACAACGACCCGACCGCAAAACTGCAAAGGTCAGCGGAAGGTTGATGTTGAGGTGAGAGCCGGGTCCGACGACTCGTACAGGCGAACAGGCGCAGCACTGTTGAAGAGTTGATTACCCAATAAAACATGGGCCAACCCGGAACAATATCTGCCATGACTATGCGTCGCACGCTCGCACGTATGGTCTATTACCAGCAGACGACCCCTACGACATCCTCTCCTAACCACGGTTCATCAGCGTAAGACTCGCCTGGTGCTGTTATTGTTGTTATTTGGTTTTTAGGAGCAGTAGCAACTAAGGCCATATTGCTCTGGGAATATGCGATGGTCATTCCCTGACCTTTCCGCATCCTCCGTATTTGGTGGTGACGGGCTCGAACCCCGGTCTAATAAAGAAGCATGTACCTCGCCTGGTGCAAAGAGCATGCAAGTTGGACGTTAGAAGACTGGAAGAAGGTGTGCTGGTCGGATGAGTAACGTTAATTTACTCCACACCGTGGATGGTCGTGTACGGATTAGGCATCAACAACATGAGGCTCTTGATCCATCATGCATGGTATCAAAGGTGGAGGCGGTTGTATTGTGTGGGTCATGTTTCACTGGCAGGAACTTGGACCCCTGGTGCATGTGGAAAAACGTATCAGCGGTCTCCGCTATCGTCAACTATGTATCGTATGATTCTGTACACCCTGCTATGTTACACTTTTTCCCCGAATGGCGATGGTGTCTTCCAAGATGACAATGCGCCGAGCCATCGGGCACTTCTTGTACAGAAATGATTTAAGGAACACAGTTCTGACATCCAGCAATATCGTTGGCCTCCGAACTCCGCCGATATCAATCCCGTAGAGCACTTGTGGGACACTATGGAAAGGCATATCAGGCGTCTGGATACACCAATCACTTCCATACCTGCATTGTTGACCGCATTACACACAGCTTGGTTGGCCATACCTCCCAAACACTTCCGCCATCTAGTTGAATCAATGCCATGTCGGATAGCTGCTGTACAGATGGCAAAAGGAGTACCTACGAAGTATTAGGTAGTTGATCATAATTCAGTGATCACTCAGTGTACATCATAATGATCACAGACTGTTGGAAGCACAATTGTGCCATTTTCAACATATAAGGCATCGCACGCCAGCTTACCAGTCCGAAAAAGCAACAGGTGGCGTCGTCTTCAGAACAGTATGTATATTTTTTTAACTCCTGGCAATGGTCAACAGCAATTAGTCAACATATTCCTTAGAATTATAGATGGTGCCCTAATATGGTATCAAGCTTCACAGTCAACTGTAAACATTTCAACAACAGATCTTTTGTAGCGAGTGTCAGCTGCCATCTTTGCAACGTCAATACCAAGTTTGAGTAGTAATTTAATAGAAGGAAAAGCTTTTGCCGGGATAAACCTATCACAGATTTGCAATCGGTTCACAATTATTTTCAACGAAGGAGATGATCTGAGGGCAGAGGAGAAACATGCCACTTGCATAGATCCCAGAAGGACGGCCAGAATATAATTTCTCTCATCAGTTTCACAGTAGTGATGAGACGTCTCCAATCCATTAGGCTGGTTAATCTATCAATTTTCAGTTGGCTGGCAAGTATTGAGAGATCTGCTAGGTAGCCTAGTATGTGAAGTCACGTTATTTTCGCGCTCCTGTTTATTTGTGGTGCTTAAGTGTTTTCTTTGAACTTAAGTTAAACAGTTATGCTTTCCCTAGTGCTGGATCGCTATTTTTGATTCCTGACCGCTTCTTCACACTGCATGTTACTCCTAAAGTAGATTATTTTTAATCATAATTAGTGTATGGCTACCGTCGCTGACCAGCGTGTAGTCGCCATGCTGCCCCTCTGAACTTTTACCTTGTCGACTAAGTCCTTGGAAAACCTACATTTTTCTTGGCATACGAAACAGTGACAACGTTTGCCACAGAACAATTGTGGGCAGTTTCGTTTGATTGAATATAGTTTAGGTTTTTTACATATTTAGATTAACCTTTAGATTTTTTAATCGAATTGTTATAAGGAATCACTTATCTACGGTAGTTTGTTTAATTATCGCACCATAATGGTATTTTATTTTTCAGTGAAATTTTTGTTTTTTCAGTGTTCTTTCATAAGGTCTGACATCATAACACTTTAGTTTTAATCATTGATCCTTCTGGATCAATCTTTGAGACGCCCCAGAAATACTCTTTGTTACTTTGCTGACTATATCTACCAATACCAACAAAACTGTTAGAAAATCCCCTCCAAATCAGGGTCATACTAAAGACTATTTCTGCCTTTAGACCCTGATAATAATGCTGCTTCTAGTGATGTTTCTTCTGAAAACACTATTGCTTCTCTTAATGAGCAACCATGTGGTCAGAAGAACGCATGGTTGTGCATCAAAAGAAGCAGCAGTGTTGAGGTTGGACTCTTCAGAAATTGAGTTATTAAATTCTCAATCTGACACATTCGTGCTTCGCTTGCACATTCTCTATCTGTTTTTGAGACCGCTTATGGGTCTACTGGTGATAATTCGGCACTTAAAAGCTGTGCTTCTACTACATAGTCTAAACTTTATGGTTCTATAAGTGTTTATTGCACTAATGATTCTGCTAGGGGACAATCTACTGCATCCTCATGAAGTATTGATCCCATCATTTCTTCTGAAAGTAGCCCTCATGGGTAGCACAGTTGGTGTAATCACCGGCCTCCCCACACTGGGTGGAAATGACCCGAGTTCGAATCCCGTCAACGTGATTGGGTTAGTCGGTGTCTCAGGCGAGGTAGCCTTGTTTTTTTTTCTCCTAGAAACTCGGGTTTTTCGGAAGACAACAAATCGACCGCAGAACTCATGAAATTTTCTGACATAATTTATGGCGCAATATGACCTAAGTTGCTGATGCGCCTTAAACCCTACAACAACTAACTTGTAGCAGTAGCAGTAATTCCTAAGCATACTTGCAGAATGCTAAACAGTCATTGTGTCCCTGTCTACTATCTCCTGCTAGCCTTGGGCTGGTCCTCAGGGAGGATCATCCGCTGGCACAGGCTATCCCGTGTAGAATCTATATCTCTCCCTTATATTTCCTTTTAATTCTTGACTTTTCCTTTTAATTTTAATTCTTGATTTTTCCTTTTCGTCTGTCTGTCAGGTGTCTACTTTTTACTTATACATCCTCCTTCGTTTTCTTCTATTCTTTCCTCTATGGTGTTTGCCCTTGCTGGCACCAGCCTTACATTTATGCAAGATATCTTGGTACTTTTCTCTCAATTCTTTATTTTATTTACTAATCTTTTGAATAGTTCGGAGACTCGAAGTTAGCCTGGTTGCGCTCTCAGTTGTGGTCCATCTCCTCGTGGCGTAGATAAATAACAGGATCCACCTTCTTGAGGCTTGTTGCTTTCTGATAGAAAAAGTGGCCAGAAACAAACAAACAGTATAAAAACACACAGCAAAAACACAGCACCTCACGCATTTCTGGCCTTTCTTCAGAGATTATTAGCATTTGGGAGCCATCCTGAAGTATTGTAGAACTAAGTATGTATCGGTTTATACTCCGAGATGACCGTTTGGTCGTCCCGGAGTATAAACAAAAAATTTATTTATTTGTTATAAACATTTACAATGCTACCAATAATCAAATAAAATAACGATAATAATGATTAGTTCGTGAAACAACCACTAGGTGGCGCACCAGTCACCCACTCTGTGAAGTGAAGTGCGTGGATGTCTGCTGTCATGTATGGAATTGGTTCTTCCTAATCTTAAAAAAAATATATAATTTGGGGAAAAAAATCAAAGTTCTCACTAAATTTAATTTTTCGTGGGATGTTAAGAACTTAGAGTCATTTATGAAACTTAGTGAAGAACACCACCGAAAATAGAATAACAACGAAAGCAAGAGATTGTGAAAGAAGAATGAATTGTGTTCATACCAAAGAGAACGATAAAAGAAAAAATAAAACAGGTACGTAAATCATAACGCATGACTACCACCATTTTGATTCGTTAATTGTTCCTTACGATCGATGATTGCAAAAGCATTATGACGTTACAGTAATAGATTTTTTAATATTTTCAAGGACCTCGAAGAGTTATTCATTGGAATATATTATCCATAGCTATAAACATACCTCTCACTATATAAAACCCATAGTTGGGTGTATTACGTTAAATGTATTTATTGCATTTATTATCAATTTCAGTTTCCTCCACAAATACAGGAAGAAGAAAGCGTGTAATAATACTACAGATTTGTTTTCTTTCCCTGTAATGTTTTAATATACGCGGCGATAGTTCCTTTTAGCACTTTAAAGCGAGTAAAAAGTTTCTCAAATTTGGATTTCTTTAGGTTGTGTTCGATGTTGGACATTAAAGGGTTATTAGGCTGTGATGGAATTCTTAATCTCTTAAAAGAATGTTATATACGTATTTATAAAATAATTAAATTTGCATAAGTTTCTATAAAATCCTGATCACGTCCAGATAAACTGCAAATTGATTAATAATTCCATTCAGGTTTTTATTCATCTACTGTATATCAATGAGAGTGCATCCATTGCTTGTAAAGCCTGGGGGGAGGGAGGTTATCAAGCTTGCGGTGGTCTGTAGCGTGCAATGGGTAAATATAACATTGCTCTCATAAATGCACGTTCTCAAGATTTGAGTGGGGATTCGTGTAGCTTCCAAGTTAATAATTTCGGGGTGTATTTGGTTGTGTTTGCGTGACATCCCTGTTGTAAATTACTCTTAATTATTTACAGTTGTGAGAATAATTCTTGCAGTAATTCTTCCCTGTTTTATTAAAGTGTTTATATTTACTACGAATAAGCCATATTCTTAGTATACTAATTCTCTAACGTTCGTCACAGAAGAATGTGATAATACCAATGCTGAATTGTGGGTGGTAGGTGTGTAACAGAGAGAGAGATGTGATGGTATAGTAAACCCTAAAAGTTCTGGAAATAAACGAACGATTTATCAGAGAGAAAAAAAATGCATTAGAACAGTTTCGATCTTTTAACTTTGTCGATTGGACTATTAGTCACCGGACTGCAGACACACAACTGTACTGTGGAGCAGGTCATCAGCTATCTA
Source organism: Mastigoproctus giganteus (assembly GCF_048544385.1). NCBI lineage: Eukaryota > Metazoa > Arthropoda > Arachnida > Uropygi > Thelyphonidae > Mastigoproctus > Mastigoproctus giganteus. The sequence goes on from NC_143577.1 coordinate 90,199,049, forward strand.
CACATGCCTAGTTTGGTTAAAGCTATAAATTTAAAAGTTTCTAGTGGATGGGAATAATTAAAGACTCCTACCAGACTTAATGTGTAGGAGAAGACCTTAATTACTACAGATTAAGGCCTCCTCCCAGCTGAACACGTAGGCAGATAAAGAAAGTGGCAGATACCATTTGTCGCCACGACTACTCGACTAGTTAGTTACCTCCCACATCTACAACAAATAAACATTTTCCACTACGGTGAACAATAAGAAATATTCCATCCGAAAAAAACAACTTTTGTCATCCGCCGTGATATATCCGCCGTTTACACAGCACTGGTAGACGTAGTGCTAATCACTGTAAAATATGGAGGTCGTTAGCATCAAGCAGCGGTCTCCCTGTAATGTAGGAAGTGCGTTGTGCCCGTTCCAGCATCATTAGGTGTCTCTTTAGGCTCCCGTTGCCACGGCTTCTCCCCACATCCGCTTATCTGACAGCCCGAATCTATTGTCTCCAGTCAAGTGGCTGGAGGAGTGCCATTCTTCAAAAGTTAAGCAGTAATTGCCAGAAAGCCTTTACTCATGTAATCTTTTACAAGAGCGCCATCAATATTAGTTTTCCGAGTTCTTCTTTTTCTCTGTTTCGAGCGGAAAATCAGTTTTATTGTCGCGTCTTCTACTTTGCCCCTTAACGATGATAGAAACGGTGACTGTCGACAGCAAATACACTGCAATTATTTGGGTTACGCAACTGTTTGGTAAGCCTTTATACGAGTTAGTGAATGGGATTTTCTTTTTAAGTATTCTTTCTTTTTTATGGAGATTAAATAATTCGGTTACAGAAAGGGAGGGTGCCTATCACTGAAAACAACTTCGCACTTTGACCCATAATTAAATTTTTTAGGTCTTATTAAAACACTCGATGCTTCTGCGTGTATTAGTTAATGGAAACTTAAACGTAATCACTTGTCTGGGAGCATCCCACAATGTCTAGTAGTGGATGTAACTGTAGTAATTGTTTCCTCTGTTTATATTACTTGATTTTCTCCACATCTGATTCCTGATAAGTAGCATATTTATAAAGAATTTACTTTCGAGCTTGGGTGTCCCATGGATTGAAACAAAGCTGCTTCGGCTTTGTTTTACAAACAAAGTTAAATAAACAGAAAACAATATTGCATGTTTCAAAGGATGCTTTTAATTTAAAGAAATGGAAATTATATAGGTATTTTATAAAAGCCTACTGTTTGGGTAGAATATAAAAAAAAAAAAAAAAACATCTACTGTAGTTAGTAAAGTTTGTTCTGTAATGGCTGAGTAACGTTCGCAGAATGTGAATAATTGACTTCCTGGCATAAATGCAGTAAGATGGAGGGTGAAGGAGAAAATTTGGTCTCCCAGTCCCCCCCCCCCCACATATCATAAATAAAATTGATTTTGCGAAAATTTATATGCACTTGATGTACTGAAACCTAACGTAGTCAGTGAATCGTTAACATTTTTAAGTGGCGTTTTTGTTTATAATACAGAACATGGGTACCACTTTGCGGGTGTGGCGTCATTTGCTTGAATCCATCCGGAATTAGTGGCCTAAATTAACTTAACCTTTTTTCATTAGCCAAAAAAACAGAAGTCTATTAAAAAACCCATACTTCTTTTGCTTGAATCCGCCCCGAATTCGATCACAATGCGGTGATTCGGGTTCTGCAGTTCAACCGAGTTTTTTTAGTTGGAGAGAGTTAATAGAACACGCGAGATTTTTTTAGCCTTAGTTATTTACTAGTGTATGTTATTTCCCAAAAAAAAACTTTCGTTATACTCCAGAACATGGGTACAACCCCCCCCCCCCTTACTTTGGCGAGGAAGGAGGAGGCTAATTCGGGACGAATTCAAGCAAAAGAAGTGTGGTTTTTTTTAATAGACTTTCATTTTTGGCTAATGATAAAAGGTAATTCGGGACGGTTTCAAGAAAAACAAGCCCCCCCACTTCGCAAAATGGTACCCATGTTCTGGAGAATAACCAATATTCTCTATATTAAATATGAATTTGGGGATTAAGCTGGCCATACGCACTTAAGTCAGTTTTACAGTTAACACAATACAGTACTGTATTGCGAGCTGACACCCGCTGAACGACGGAGGTGACTTTGTCGGTCAAGAAACCCCTTATGTACTACAAAGGAATTCTCCTCCAGCCGAATACCACTTGACATCTGTTACATAGAAGGATTGGACCCCAATGCCAACATGTGGAGGCGTGGGCAGCGAAAGTAATTACTGTACTAAAGTGGGAAGAAACCCCTATTGAACAAGTAACAAAATCTGACCAGAAGTGCGAAGGTTTCAGCCATGGCTGAAAACCACTCATCCAGAAAGTGCCCACACACTCTACATCTTGCTGGCTCATGCTGGCTTTGGCCAGTTTTTGCGTTATATTTTGAGCGTATGTATGGCCGGTTTAAAAGAAAGGGAATAAGAAAGGTGTGGGCTCGAATAATTACAAAAATTTTGGGTGGGGGTTGTCAAATTATTTTTGGTAAGTCTAGCATTGTCGCTGTTGTGGGTATTATTGCATCAGGCAATCATGTAACCAATCACTGCCTGCAATAAAGATAAAGATATATATTGTGTTGGCGTCAAAAAAGGTTTAGAAAGCATTGTGTTACAGCACCACAGAATACTATCCAAGACTGAACTAACAAATTACTGTTAGGAGCAAGGCTGAGTTACTGAATGACAATTATCCCATCCGGGATAGCACACCAAGTTTTTGCAGCTGGACCTCTCTTGTAAACTTGCTTCACCTGTATGAAGTAATTCTTATTGTAATAAATTGTATTCATTTTACTTTGCATCAAGTAGCACAGCATCTTGTTAGAATAGTCCACAGTTTCCTTCCCCATAAACAAAATTTGTAAGCAGATGTTCGACTTTCATATTAGACAGCAGGAATTTTCCATTTGGTGGGGTTATTTATCTGTTCTCGAGAGGAAGTGTAGAGCTCTCACTCGGAATTAACACATTTCTCTCTGTGGTACATTCTGTAAAAACATTTCAGACACGGGTATAGTGGTGCCTCATGGCTCTAGTTGCCACTGCGGAAAATCTGAAACAACTGCTACATAGAAGTATGTGCTATTTTCATTTTAAGTCATCTTCCAACGTTTCCTGAAGTACACGATAACTTGCAACGCTCTCCCTCATCCTGTGTGTGATAGACTCGTTTGGATTTCTTGAGAACATGCCACACCTCGTATTGCCTGGTGATCTCCTAGTCCACTTATGCAGGGATATAATAAAAAAATATTTATTTTCAGAATTATTGCTAAGAACTACAAAAATCACTTTTTTAAAAATATTTTTATTAAACGAATAAAACAAAAATAATTTAAAAAAATAAGGAATGTTTTTTTAAAGTCGACTTTTCTCTTTCATGGTCGAGTACAAAATTGTAGGGAAACTCTCTTCGTGGACGAATCATTTTAAAAATATCGAAATATTCTAAACTGGTTTCTTTCTCGAGTGCGAATTAATCAGTTTAACACCACGAGGCCCTCGCGTTAAGCCGAACAATGATTACCAACATTAAAATATGCCATTTCGAAATGCATTTTGGTACTTTCATATTTTAATTGCCAATTTTATGGACTGTGTCTTCAGCCGTTAATATTCCCCGATCCCATTTTATTCCCGAAAATGATACTTTATTTAATTCCTTTATTTAATATCGCTTTTGAACTCGACGTGCTCTTTAATACCATTGGACTCGCGTAACTCCAATCAGTTATGCTTAATATTCATCGTTTCTCTCTCTCATTGCAAAGCGGGCTCACAACTGCACGGCCATTTCTTTGTCGGCAAGGCCTAATTTTGATAATTTTCCACAAGGGGGCAGTTGGCCTTAATAAGCCCGTACGTTCGACTAAATGCAGTAGATATAGATTGTACCTCATTCATCAGGCTAAGTTGCAACATTGGCGCAGAGTAAAATTTTCCTCCCTTATTTAATTAGGATTTCTGTGTTACAACCGAAAGGCACAGTGGACTTTCAGCATTGATTTTATAGGCGGTGAGGACCATTCATCTCCGGCTTGGAGACTGCGTTCTTATTGCCCGGTAGTTATTGCATATATCTCCATTACGCACCATGATACACTTCCCACGTGTAATCATTATTATTTATGATGACAACCGCTATTTCACCATACCCCTGGTGGCCATTGAAAGCCAAGTATTTGCATGACTATCATTACATAATGACCATGATTAATTTTAGGCTGTATAACTTTGCCTTCATTGTAGCAAATATAAATACTACTGGCCGATTAGATACGCTTTGGACCATAACATCCAAACTAATGGGCCCAGGAAATATGCGCTCTCGGGTACACTTGAGTCCAATAACGACAGTTACCAATCCACCCGACCCTCCCAATATTAGCGAAGTGTCATATGTCGCTGTAGCTGTTTCGGTAGGGCACATAAGTACGATACATAATTTATGCGTATATGCTCGTGTGATAAATTAAAATTAGTACATGATATAACGCGGGGTCATCAAGAAAAGATGCAACAGCTCTGGATGTGTATTTTTTTATATATTTTACTGGTATTGATGTGTGAGATGTCATTAAACACGTAAGGCATGGGAGTTTTAACGGTTAATGGTGCACCCTAGAGGGAGGGAAAATTCTCTAAGAATGGATTACACTGCTGAGCAGCATGTTGTTTTTGTGTGTGTGGTAACATGTTTTAAAACCAACAGTTTGTTATAGTGCAGCGTCAGCTTAAAGAGTTGGTTGTAGAAAAGATCCGGAGTTATCAACAATTTCAAGGTTGGTAAAAAAAAAAAAAAAGCCTGAAGAGTCCTGTGATAGACAATAAGATGCAGTTTGTCCTGTTGTACACAAAGCATTCAATAAGCACTGAAATAATCATCTGGGGATACTATTTTGATCTCTTTCTCTCCCCCCAATTTTATTGAACATATACAAAGGGGGGGGGAGACAGAAAATACTGATATTTCACTAAGGCGTTTACACTCTAGATTAAGTTTTGCCTTCAGGGAGATAAAAACAAAGTTCAAAGCAAAATAATCCCAGATCTTTGCGACTCAAAGGTTAGAAAGCTATACTTTAAGGAAATTGTCTCGTATTGACAAGCAAAGTTTTATCAAGAGAAACTGCACACTCTCTCCAGCAATGCAGTGACTCTGATGTTATGAGCTACAGATACCAGTTGCGATGGAATGCATCTCGAATGAAAAGCGCTTCCCTAATGGCAAATATATTGCTATTTATTCGAAATATGGTGCCCCAGACAACTGTTTCAATATCGTTAACGTCTTCTTCGTAGATGGATAGACATCCATCAATATAAAACAAAAAAAAAAAAAAACCTAAAATCCAGGTATTAAATTGTAACACTCGGAGAAGTAAAAAGCTGCATCATGGAAATGTAGGATTATTAATATAAAGAAAGCGAAGGAAAATTGTTTTTTCAGGACTTAACGTTTTTTTTTTTTAAAAGGGCATAACTCCCATTACAAAGTTTAGTGTATAACGACTTTGTTTGAGGAGAATAATATGACAGTTAATTACTGGTTCGCGTGGAAGATCTGGATCGAAACAAACCACTATGGGATAATTGAAAAGTTATATTAGAGCTGACTTGTTAAATTAAAAGCTCTTCATGTGTTATTAAGGAGTTGAAAGTGTTTTGAGGAGGCTACCAGTTATATTACTAGCAGTTATATTAAAGAGCCGGTGACTCCAATCTTCTGTATCCCAGAAGATTGGAGTTTTAGATTAAGAGAGCCTTGTCCAGTTACCAGAAAGGAAATTTCCATAGTTAAGGAGCACCAGGTTTTAACCGATTTAGAGAGCAAGAAGGTCACATCAGGCACGCTAAAGTATCTATAGGAATGTACTATCTGTACTACTCTAAGAATAAGTGCCCTCGTGGGTAGGACAGTTGGTAGGATTGCCGACCTCACCACACCGGGCGGGAAAGACTTGAGTTCAAGTCCCGTCAATGATGTGAGGAATTTTTATGGGCATTTTTCACAATGTGGCTGAGTTAGTCGGTTTCAAGCGAGGGTAGTATGGTTTATTCTCCCGAAAACTCGCGTTTTTCGTCCAGCAAACAGAAAATTGACCACAAAAAACAAGCAATTTACAGACAATATACACGGAGCAATATGGACTTAGTCGCTGATGCTCATAAAACCCTACTACAACACCAACTAAGAATAAGTTTATTTTATCCAGATACCAAACAAACCACAGCATTTCTAATTGTCGCGTATTTCGCCGAATCGAGTGATCATTTGCCAATGCGATTGACATATATCGTGTGTTCCAATTCTCATAATCCCTCATAGTGCAGTAAAGTCTTAAAGTCACTCGCCTGTAAAATTCTAACCTATGTGGTTTTAAGGAGTAAAGAAGAAAATTTATTAATTCATTCTTGCTGTGGTTAATAAAATTAAATGTGTAGTATATCTTGAGCATCCCATTGAAACTTAAGGCTTTGGCCACAATCGACATCATGATTAATTGAATGCACAATTTGCTCTATAAGTTAAACCTTTTATTGCACAGAAGTTTGTAAAGCAAAATGTCATACATACGCAGGTCCATCAACCGTTTGGTCTGTATAAGATGTCATTTCGAAGTAATAAGCATGCATTACATTATCAACTTGTGAATTGTTCAGAAAACACCAAGGCACTTTAGACCATGAGACTTAGTATTTGGTGTCTATAAACTGCGTGTATTTTATTGTCTGTTTTCTGTATGAGGGATGAAAACCCAGAGTTTCTGAGAGAGAGAGAGAGAGAAAACTTAACCCTCTCTCAAAAGAAACTACAGCAATTCTACCACAGTGCTAATAAAAGTCCATAGTCTGTTCCATCCTGATGAGAATCGAACCCCCAGGATATTTGTATACAGTGGAAGAGCAGCGGTCGTAGACGATTGTTATTGATAATGTGAATTTTCTAAACGAGTCAATTTTTATTTAAATATTTTATCCTCCGAGTTCATTTACGATAATATATTAAATTGAAGTGATTCAACAGCCACACCGTAAGTTTTTTATTTTTTAACTCGGCGTCAACTGGAAGGCTTAAATCACTTATTTTAAACTAAATTCGGAACTCCAGCCTTACTAACAAAACCTCTGCCTGCACTCATTGCGTATTTAACATCGCCGGAATTCAGATTCGAATGGTAAACATAATACATCACAATCTGAATTCAATTACGTGTAATCACGTGCCATTCTCTACCACTTAATTCAGCGTGATTAAATGGACACATCTAATTGGTTATTTAGTTATCTTACTGCGATCGTAAAGACTTTCAACCGCAAAATATAATAAAATAAAGTCGAAATCACTGATAAGGTTTAAGACGAAGTGCGCAATATATATTGGGAAGATGAGGAAATAATGTGACACTTAAATTGCCCAGATGATTGGTGGTTTCTTGACTTAACACTAGTGGTAATACGCCACATTCCTTTTGCGTATATTATCACTTAAATGCGAGCAAAAATGAAATGCTAATGTCGATAACCGTTTATTGCCTTTGAGTTTGAGATAGTTTCGAAATTTTGGGCAACTATAAATTAGCCTCTAACCGCAGTACGGGCCCCTTCTGATTGCCTTCTCTGGTGCTACAGCGAGTCATCAACGGTCCGCCTGTCTCGACTTGTGAGGCTATCGTGCTTGACTATAGACTATCTGTTTGGTGCTGCGAGGAAAAATGCCGCTCCTTATCTCAAACTGTACGAGTTTAACACGAGATATGGTGACTTGAAATATGTGGTCCACGTGACGCGTGATAAGGAGTCGACATTTCTACCGCGGTAATGGTCAAGTAGCGCCTCAGGTGTGACTTAGCAGGACGTAAAATGGAAGAGCCCATGTCGGAAAGATATGATGATAGATGGCGTAACAGCAAAACGAGGAATGGAAAAAAAAAATTAGAGCGTTTTCTTCTTTTTGTTGTTGTGTTAGAAAGGTCAATTATGCGAACTCGCCATTTTAAATCTAAGAAACTGAGATGCACTTGTATAACCAATAATAAGTTCGATTTTTATATTAAGATGCGCCATTTTTATCACACGTGACTGTCTTTATTGCGATGCCAATACGTTTGGATCGAAGAAAGAAGCCCATTCTTATATATATATATATATATATAAAGTAATCGTCTTTTATGGTTTTCCCCCCGGTTTAATTCCACTGGGGAGGTAAAGGAATAAAGAATGATAATGTATCTAAAAGTGAAACCAATGTTATCTGCTAAATTGATCCAGTTATTTGGTAGCAGAGCTTTGGGTGGAGTGGGAGAGAGAGAGAGAGAGAGAGAGAGAGAGAGAGAGAGAATGAGAATGGAAGCGAAAAGAGATACAATTTGATTCTCGTGTTTGTTCCCTAACTTTACCCCAGGATAGTTTAGACAATATAAAGCAGTGCATTCATTAAAATTGTACACTTTGGAGACTAAAAGACAGGAGAAAAAATATTTCTTGCTGAAAATTTATCCAATTATCGTGGAAAGGTAGTGGTTGGAGAAGAGTTCCCTAAGCAGTTTCTAAATGTGGCTTTATTTTCCATGATCAACGGCATTTTTCATTAATTTCTTTAAAATACACCAAAATTGTTAATTAATCTGGCATATTACCAAAAAATTATCTTTGGCCCAACGTGGCTAGCTTAACTAATTGTGATCCCACCAATAGCTAGATGGATTGGTAGAGAGATGGGAGGAGGATTCTTCCTTTCGTTTTTTACTATCTTTCTTAAAACTTAGAATTTTCCCTTGGTACGACATATTTTATAATTTTTTTCTGCTTCTGCAAGAGAAGACAAAACACGACCCCAGAGAAAGCCAGTATTGTTAGAAACTCTGGTTTCTGAGAACAACAACAAGAGGCTCGAACTCACGCATCTTTAGTCTGCACTTCCGTCATCTGCAGGGAAAAGAAGACAATCATCATCTCACATTCTTTACTCCCGTTGCATCCATTAGGCGGTTTCTTTTAAACTCAACCACTAAGCTCATTTGTTTGTAAGGTGTTTTTTTTTTTTCTTTTTTTACTTTCTTTCGCTCGTTGTCATCTATCTTCCCACAGCGGCTGTGTCGGACGCATCTGTGAAGATTTTCGCAGCGTTGCAAAGTCTCTTATGAGGATTGGGTGCATACTGTATAAGCTTTCGCAGATAACGGACGCAGGGATTTCGAGAAGGAGAAGGAAGGAATGGTTTTTGTTCTAATAGGTTTATTTTTGCTTGTTATTAAGCCTCCGAGACTTAGGTATGGCGGATGTCGAGATGAAATATCATTAAGAAATCCGAGCGAAATTGTACCTACAGTTTGGGCATGTGAGTCTGAAATAAAGCATATTACTCAGCCAAGAATACGTGTTCAGTTTGGAAAATAAATAATGATTACGCGGGTCATTGAGTGTTCACGTTAGTCGCTCTAATGATGTGCCTAAGGATTTTATAACGTTGGTTGTAAGAGTTAGCATTAAAATCATTAATTTATCACTCTTATTCACTTACCACGGTTCATAATTATCTGATGACTTATAATTTTATTTCACTTACATAGCAAAACCCTGAGAAGTTGAGAAATCGACAGAAACTCTCCTCCGTGACAGTGTAGTCGGTTCCTCACTCGAATGGAGAGTTCGAATCCAGTCGGAGCCCGCAGAAAAATCTTAAGGAGGACTTTTCTGCGGTTAAGGAAAAATCTTAATCTTCAATGGAGGCTGAATTCAGGTGGAGGGAATGGGATTTTATTCCCAATTTTTCAGCCCACATGATATGCAGATCGACGACTGCTCTAAATTTGGTTTTGCTATTGGTTTTACAGCACATGAACACATGGTGCCAGTGTGTTCTCGTATATAAATATGACCACCCATACGAAAAACATCCAGAGGTTGCCACCAGTGATGCCTGCGGAGTATTCTACAGTTGCAACATAAAGATTAGCAATGGATCCACTAGTCATACAGTGTACTGGGCCTCATCTGCGAAATCATTTGGGTGGGAAGTCTTCTGGTAAGGATATGAAACTAAATTCATCAGAATATTTTATTAACAATATTTATATAAATAAAAATTAATTTTTTGCTTATAATTGAAGACGGTCACACAAACCACCATAAATATTTACAACTCCAGCACAGTGATTTAGAATTATTGCCATCTGTGGCACCTTTACCATACTCCAGTGATTTGTGTGCCGGTCCGCAGTTTCGCGCTGCGGACCGCTATAGTAACGCTGTGTACATATAGGTAATATAGCTAGTTTTCTGATATAGTGCAGTGCAATGTTCTGTTGAAAATTACCATCGCCATTGTGAAATTATAGGAACGTTGACCATTGTACTTGCTCATCAACCATCTCTTGTTGCAGATGGTTGATGAGCGACATTTTATTTTGTATTCTGTTACAGTGTACGTAAGAACAGACGAATTCGTTGCTTTTGTAAATTCAGCACTCACTTTCCTACATTAAACATTTGTACTTGCCTTGTGATGAATGTATGCTGCTCCGGAAAAGCGATGTCCTGCCCAGCTTGTCTTCTGTTACTCCAGAAACGGTTCAGTGAAGCAATCATGTCAGTTGCGACTCTTATTATACCCGCCATATTTATGATGAAGCAGAATCCTGTTATTATGGAATTTTGTTTCATCAGAACTTTTTATTGTCTTCTTAAAGAAATAGTCATCAAAGAAATTTCTGTCAAAATTACTTTTGCGAACGGCATTAAATGTCATAATAAGTCCTGCTGTTTATAATTTTGATCATAAGTTAATACTTAGAACTGCGTCGATCGGAGCCTCAGGATACAATTTATCGTAGATTGTACTTCTAGAACGCTTTTACCACTATGGTTTAGAAAGTGTCAAGAATATATATTTGGCGCCGGTTGAGTATCTGTATCGTTCGATGTATACAGTGTTTCGCCTACTGAGAAGATTCAGAAAAATTCGATTAAAATCGTTTGTTCCAGAAACCACTTGGAGTTCCGCGTACACTGGAATGTCATGTTCCCAATTACATCTCCATATCCTCCAGGACATTCGCTCGCTTTCTTTTTAAACTTACACACGATCATTTTGACTCAGCTGTGCTGTTGAGTAAACTTGCCTTTTAATTTCTCTCTAAGAATCACTAGAAGTATTCCTGCTCTTAGGCTAACAAATTCCAGGACAAAGAATGATTGATTATCTTGTTTTAATTTAAGACGATTTTAAAGAATGCGCTGTAATGGAAACCTGATTACTAATTTTTGTATTTCAAACTCATTTCATTTTATTTGTTTTATTATTTTTTTCACATTTGAAAGTTTTAATACAACATTTTAGATCTCTTTCCCAGAGAGAAGTATTAGTAAGAATTATATTTTTATCAGAACAATACAATAATAAACCAAACTGTTTTCACGTGAATCTTTCTCTTTATTACATGCATAATTTATCAAGCTTCCATGTAATGACCTATTACAAATATTTGTGACAAAGGCTATGAGGTGTCAGTTTGTGTTTGTAAATTGCTTGTATTCTGTGATCTGTTTGCTGGATGAAAGTCTGGGGAGGGGCGTTCAGCCCTCCCTGATTGACTCGGCCACGGTATGGAACGACAGTGATCATAACCACTGTACTACTCACAAGGATCTCTAGTCAGCCCGTATATAGTAAACACTAATGTGCACTGAAAGAAATATACTGAATATTTTCAGTACTGGAGCTTGCCCATAAATGTCTTGACTAGTAACACTTAGGAAAATTGTTTAATTCATGATATTTATTAAAATATTATATTATAAATCTGGTCACCTTTAAATATTATTCACTATTATTGTTTATAATAGTTTTAACACTATGAACCTTTAAAAGTTTACTGTAAATTTGGGCGACGAATTCTAATTGCGTTCAAAATTCATTTTTGAAATTACTATGATTGTTTTTAACCTAGAATTTTGGCTACTCCAAACCAGATATTCCAAAATTACAGAAATGGCCTACTGCTATTTTTAGCCTGGGTGGCTGGCTCTCTTGGATTGATATGCGGTCGTTGCCGAATTTCTCCAGCCACCTCTCGATGATGTAAACATTGCAACAGTTTCTATTTTGGTTTAATTCGAATTTCATTCTGTTTTTTCACTGTTTCAGTATTTTCGGTTTAATATCTGGTTTACAATACTGTAGTTTATTTGGTTTCTTATTTGGCATTTCAGAATTATAGGTTTCCTTTTGTTATTACCCAAAATTCATATTGAAATTCTTTCTCACAATGCTTTTGGGCACTCGTGCTTTTCAAGAAAATTATACTTATTCAAAAAATTAACAATTTTCTCCACATTTGGCTTTAAATACCAGCACTAATCAGAAAATAAAACTTTCGACTAGTTTAGATCATGGTAGCGATCAGCTAATATTTGTTCCACTCCTTCACAGCAGTTCAACTACGCAGTAGATGGTAGGCGACCTGTTTACCAGTGACTAGGTATGCAGTCTAACATGCATATAGACGTATGTAAGTTTTCACCGCTTCTGAGTGTTCTTCCTCCGGAAGTGATGAAACATTTCACATATTTATTAGGCTAAAAGAAACAATCAACTCCAAAATGCTAGGTCTGAATTACAACGGTGAATACCGTTCGCTTGTTTATAATGAAACTTGTTGGCTTCCATAGTACATCCAATTGCAACGTCAACGGAGTTTTGCACCTAGTATATTCGAGGATATGCATGCACGTCTTGGGAGTGTCTTCACTGACGTGAAGACATTTCATTTGAATATCTGTATGTCAAAGCACTGTATCGCAGACAAATAATGAGGATTTTTCAGAAGTTTTCAGAGTCCAGAAACAATCAAACAACGTGGAATTAATTAGTTTACCATTCTGTTTTCCATGTTTTATGGTTACTGAAAACTTTATCCCGAAAATTTTATGCAGTCCTAAGTTTCGGGAGATATGATGTACAAGTTTTTCGTCTCCCACAGGATACTAAGCGACCTTCAGCACACAAACAATTTGCAATGCATGAAACACTATGATCTGATCTTTCTTTTTTTTTGCCTCCCGGAATTAAACTACCAATCTGGTTGGGTAATGTGTATACAGCAAAGGATTTCAGGCTTATGCGACAAAGGTTTTGTTTTTGAACCACACATTAATTAAGATATTCTGATGTTTCCAGGAAGCAGTGTATATACGAGTAGGGCGAGTGACAGGTAAACTAATGCTTACCACGGAGAGTTACTGACACTAAGAAGGATTTACGGTTACTTTAATTGTCAAAGGGTCCGCTTTTTCCCTAAAGATCAACACTCCAGTAGAATTAAGCTGAAAGACAAGTTGCTAATTAATGACGATAGTTCCCTGTTAACTTCCGTTATGTCAACACGTTGTTCCGGAGTATATTTTTAGAAAAACAATCTTGTATGTTCTGTTAAGTATTTTTGAATACACTTCCAGATGTGGCAGCTTCTTGGTCTCAAATGGCCAGAATTTTACAAGTAATAACTCTCAAAAGGAGCTGAAATCTATGACCGAAACGAAGAACAGATTTCATTCTTCCATCTGAGGATCAGAGTAATTTGGGGAGGGGTGGGGATTTCTGATAGAGTAACTAAGATTTTCTTCAGATAATTCAATTTCCAATACTTCCCCTTTTATTTAAATCATAACATCTGCATGCTATGATGTTATGATTATAATTATAATCATAACATCATAGTTAAGTGTGCATAATTTATTTCCCCTAGTTTGGCAAAGCTCTTACGACCAGTGTTCCAGCGATAGCGATAAAAAGGACCCATTATGCCTGTGACAGACTTCGACAATCAAAGTGCCCTCTGTCGGAACTCGTAACGAAAATAGATATCTACCATCAATTTCATGAATTTTTCTTTAAAAAAATTTTACTTCAGATTTTTTTTTTGTTTTTGTTGTTTGTTTTTTAAGTGTCTGACAGCTCTAACTGAGCGTCCAGTTTTTTGTTTTTTTTTTATAATTTATTAGTTAATTAACAAGCATTTAAAAGAAGTACATTCATTTTCAAAATGTGTTGCATGCCTTCTTGAGAAAATAAAGGATTCTATAGCTTTCTTAAGCTTTCTTGTTCTTTATGATTTGTTAAAAAGTATTTCATAGAATTTCGGGCTAGAGGCCGTTATCCCAATCAATTCGCCGATGTGACTGTGCACGAGAGTTGCGTGCAAGGCTCCTGTTCCCTTGTTTCTCCCTATCCAGCTTTCCAGAGGAGGTTGGGCTATTTATTGATGTATAAATTTTGCAACTGAACCTCGGATACGCTGGAAAACTGAAACTTCTACCACTGCTATAGTACAGGACAAAGAAGTGTTGGCTTTTATCCTCTTTCTTTCTTTCCTTTTTCTGTACTGTTCTTCAAATAGCCTCAGGAGGGATAATTAACAGCCTCCAGAGCTTTGGCATTCTCCATCGTTCCCGCCGCTCCACAACAGAAGAGCTCAAGTCGCGGTCCCTGTCGAATAGCAAATTCAACTACTCACCAAACAATAGATATCTCGTATCTTTGCTTGGACACAAAATAAATAAATAAATAAAAGGCAACAACAGCTCTGTTTGCAACTGCTTCCAACCTTGCTAGAGTACTTTGACAATAGCAACGTTTTTAACACGGTCTGCCCCAAAATATTGTAGATCTACATCCCCACAGTGAGGATAAATATTTTCCCGCAGCTCCGTATTCTTGACTTTTCAGTTAGTATCGTTTCTGTGGCCCAATGACTTCTTCAGGCATCACTGGATTCGAACCTGAACAATTCAGGTAAGATCCTGCCGATAACGTGAAAAATGAAATACCAAAGCATCATGTTAAAGAGAATTACCTGAATCATCAAGGAGGAATGTAGGGTTCTGTTCACTACACAGAAACAAAACGGACACGAACAGTTGTTTCATAGTACTTGTACACTGAATATATTTTGAACTGCACGGTCCGTACTGTCATCACTGCCATCTTAATGTCTTCTTTTTTTTTTAACAATTTATACTTCCATTTTAAGTGTCATATATAACACACCATGATTTCAATTAAAGTTGACCGGCTCCAGCGAGTATACAAAGTAATCTGTTATATAAACATAATATTCGGATTGTGGACATTACCGCTAATGGAAAAGCGGATTTAGCCAAGGAAATTAGTGCATCAGAGGCTATATTACTTATTTGGTATCATGAACTTATTATCAATAAGTTCATCATACGAAAAATAACTGAATGAGATGGGTGTCGGATTAGGTAGTCTAGACTTTACAGCCTGGTGTTTAGGCCTGTTTTTAGAGGCCTAAACATTAGGTCAGTGTGGTGAGTTCTGGACCACCAGTAGCTGCTTTGGTCCAGAACCCGCATTCAGGTACATGCATTCCAGAACCTGGAATGTATGTAACTGCATGTACCGTTGGTCCAGAACCTGCATTCAGGTAAATCCAGCCTTGTATGGAGTTAGAATGTTTGCTGTTTTGCGAATAGTGGAAGTTTGTTGATGAGATATATTTGATCCAACATTGGGAAACTAGCCAAGTAACAAAAATTAGTATGATACCGAGGTAAATATCAGTGCCTGTCGCATTGTGTGGGATATCTCATTCTGGAATAGAAAGGGAGAGTAAAGAAAAGCTTGCATTTTATTTGCATTTCCGCCCACACAAAAATAGAAGTATTTAAGTAAATATAATGCATAAATGAATAAATACAATTTTAAATAAATTAATATAAATAAATGATGAATGCGCAGAATCAGAGTAATACTTCTCGAATGTCCATTCTTGGTTCAAGCGGCTTTTGGCCTGTAAATGCATAAAAAAGAATATCAGTCCCTAAACAATCGAGTTTCAAGACTGATTTTTTTTCTTTTCATGTGGAAGCACTGGCTCGGTTTTCACTATAGGACATACGAGTATTTGTTAATATTGTGTTAAAGAGTAGCGTCGATATGCCGTGCTTTCTAGGTTCAAGTTTTGAAAACGTTGCGCATTTTGTTTTTTCGTGTTCTGAAGGCGAATGAAAAATTCATCAAACCGAGAATCGTGGAAAAAATAAAATGAAAAATTGCGCCACAGATCTTTTTCGACAAGCCGAAGCAGGTTTACAGAATTTTTTTCTTTTTTTATGAAACTCCCAAACACGAAAGGTAGAAGACCTACAGTACTTACTGTGCACGGGTTCAAGGACATGGAGAGGAAGGGGATGATAATTAAATTTCGTGTTTTTCAGTGGACCAAGAATTGGCAGTAGGGAGAATGGTATAACAGTTGGTTGGGACGCCTGTCAATTTTCAAAATGGCCGAACCTGTGGAAACACAAGAAAAATAGACTGCGGCCGAATGGACAAACTTAAGATTAAGAGGTTTAAGGTGATCGCCATTTAAAAGTGGAAAACGGAAAAAGTCTGTATCAAGATGGTCGCAAGGTACTGGAGAAAAGAACAAAAAGAAAGGCGAGTTTTGTTCTGACTTTCTGAACAAAATTATCTTGGAAACTAATGAAGTGCCGTGATAAAGGACAAAGAACTAAAAAATAAATTTGAGAGGCTTTTTTTAAGCACGGAAGTGATATTGGTTTAAAAGAAAATTACTTTGAAAAATAAAAATGATAATAATAAAAAAACTGTAATTGGTAAATATACCGTAAAATGTTATATTGATTTAATTCTGGATTTATTGGCAGACCTCATAGCTTAGCTGCAGTCGACTCAGCAGGGAGACTAGAATGGGTACTTTCTTCGATCAGAACGAAGTTTTTCATTGTAGGATAGAAGCAGAAAGAAATTATTTCTAAAGATATATTCAAACAGAGTTCAGGTTCACTGATAAAAAAAAAAAATAAAAAAAAAATAATAATAATAATTTGATTTCGTACCACTCGTATATTTATGTTACAATATAACCTAATTTATCCGGACCTAAGAAGTGAGCTTATTTTATTTTTAATCTGCTAAATGAGCTTCCATCGCGCCCCTTCATTAATGATAGAGAGTTTTAAATTATTTGAATACTAATTTATAAAATGCTTCTTTGTAATTCACAGTATGGAAAGACTGATAATTGAAACAAAAAAAGAAATTGATAATATTAAACATTAAATCGTTTATCTTCTATTGTTAGTGGTAGAACACGTTAATGACTGCTTAGTCGTGAGTTATATTCTATTAAAAAAATAATTATATATTCAAAAATTATCATTATATTTTACTAAAAAAACATTTATCGTTTATGTTAAATAATTTCGATCATTAGTCTCAATTCTATTGACACTTTGAAGTATTCGCAAAATTTTCATTAATGCCGATTTATTAAATATATTTTACCTCAAATTTTTTTTTTTTTTTTTTTTTTTTTTGTGCCAACTTACAGTATGTCAGACCACTTCATAACCATATATTTTTGTTCCACAATCTTTTATCCTACTGTGAACTACTACCGAATCAAAAAGCTTGACATTACGCCTCATTTTTGAATTAATTTCACAACAATCGTCAAGACCAATAGTTCGAGGACCATGGTGTTAGACGATATTTGGGTATGGCTAGTGTTCAACTCTGATCCTCTCTCTTGTTTCATTGAATTACAAGGAAGATGCTGAATGATTCGTTAACATATTTCTCTTCCTGAATAGGAATTATTTTGATTTGTTATTCATTAGGCCTTGTCACCAAAGTTTCTTTTACTTTTCCAAGTGCAATTCCCTTACGTTTACCTTCCGTTTAATTCTTCAAATGTATAATTTGTCACCATGGCAACACTGGTGGTCATACAAAACAAAACATTTTCCACCATCTACTATAACACAAATTAAATGCAACGGCTTTCGCTGCAGTTGGAATGAACAAGGCATAGTAGCAGGTTGATTTAACTCCCTAAAGTTAAACGGGCTTCGCTTTTGAGGTTCAGTAATCGCGCGCTGTCACTGCTGGAATAAATAAAAGTAATGAGGATAAAGAATGAGTTTTTGAACATGAGTGAAACCTGACAGAGACATACGATACATCATTTGCATACCGTTTTGAAATTTGAAGCCAGTTCTGCACACTCCAACTTGGCAGGCACGAGACGTTAAAATGCACGCTCACGTAGCCTCTATAGAGCCACCACCACTCCATCACACCTCTTGCCGAAATGATTGATGGCTTTTCGTAAACTTCTTAATTAACGGTTCCATTCCTCGAAGCCGGGGACCTGTTAGTGCATTTTTAGCTCCGTCATTTTTCGTAATTTTAATATATGGCCAGGCATATTGGAACGATAGGAGAGAACCAATTTCTACATTCCAGATTATTCTGCTCATGAAGCGACCACCACACTTCGGTAGATTCCGTGCGGTAAAATTGATGTGCCCGTTAAATCACCTGATTGACAGACGTTCGGCATTACGAAAAAAACATGGTCGCAGCAAGTTCTACTATTAAAAGATGGAAAACTTCCAGATGTGTCATCTAGTCCTTTTTAGTATATGTTATTAAAATAAGAATATTCGTAATTCGAAGAATCATTTGTTGCCCTGAAACTGCCAATTCTAAACAAGTGCAAAACATTACCATCCAGTGATGTTCACTTGAAGCAGATCTTATTTCAATGGCAGGGTTGGAAAACTGGTTTGGAAACTTTAAACATAAAACAGTAGGCAAAAGGTAATAGTTGCCCTAATACGAAGCCTCATACTAGGATTTAAAAAACGGTAGAGAGAGAGAGAGAGAGAGAGAGAGAGAGAGAGAGAGAGAGAGACTTTAATGCAATTTCATTATGCAATGATGCCAGAAATTGCAAGGTTACCCTTTACAGCCATAGGGTTAGGGTTCACAGCCTTCGACTCCAGAGGATTCGTAATTATAGAAAATAAAATAAAAGTTACATAAATAATATAACTAGATCATAGATCTCTTTAATTGTATACAATTGGGATAAGGGCGTTGCTAACCGACGGCTGGAGTGATGATGGATTTTGTTTTAGCGAATATGTCGTGAATTTATATTTCGCGAGATTGATTTTTAGGTCCAATTGGCAGAGATATGATACAACCGTGGTGAGTGTATTGTTAATTTATGATTTTACGAGGTCTTGACTAAGGTTAATGGGATTGAATAGTAGTAGTAGTGGTGGTGGCATGTGATGCAAGAAAACAATTGTATGAGCTTATGCAGCATCAGCCAAAAAAAATTTCACACAACCATTCCCTCTAAATGTTTGTCCAGTTCCTCCTTAAATTTATTTGACTTATCAACTTCCACAACGACAGATGGAATTTTGTTCCAGCAATTAACCACTCGCTGGCTAAAGGCAAATTTCCGCACATTTATTCTACACCCGTCTTTCCTTAATTTGAATTTATGCCCCCTTAGGTTCGTAATCTGAACAAATGGAAGAATCCCATCAGCATTCAGCGTGCTCAAAGCCTTATACACCTCAATCAGATCACCACGCAGGTGCCTAGTCTCCAGCCATTGCAGTTTGCAGAATTTAAGCCTCTCTTGGTAAGAGGATCCCTTCATTCCCCTCACCAATCTTGTTGCCATTCTCTGTAAACCTCAAGCAAATCTACATCCTTCCTAAAATGAGGCCTCCAGACCTGTACGCAGTACTCAAGGCGTGGCCTGACCATTGCCTTATACAGAGGGACAATCACCTCCTTTTCCCTGCTAGCAAAATTCCTGCATATCATTCACAAAACCCCATGACCTGCTCTGGCAGCCTGTCTGCGTTGCTCAGAAATCTTCATATCTGACTGCACAATTACTCCCAGGTCTTTTGCATTTTCTACCACCCTAAGTGTAGTACCACACAATTGGTAAGTTTCTCTCGGGTTACTTCTACCCATATGCAGTACTTTGCATTTTTCAATGTTAAACTTCAGTTGCCACTTCTCAGCCCATCTGCCCAAATTTTCTAGATCCTGTTGCAGTAACACACTGCCATTACTGTCATTAACAACCCTGCCAACCTTTGTATCATCTATAAACTTCGATACTAAGCCTGATATACCTTCATCAATATCATTGATAAATATACAAAAAAACAGCGGACCCAACGCCGAACCCTGTGGGACTCCACTAATAACATTAGTCCACGAAGAACAGCGTCCATTGATTATCACTATCTGTCTTCTGCCACTCAACCATCCTGTTATCCATTGTAGCAACGCACTCTTAATACCACACTGCTCCAATTTGTACAGCAGTCTTCATGTGCAACAGTGTTAAAAGCTTTCCTGAAATCCAAGTATATGATATCAAAATTATTTTTTGCATCCAGTTCCTTTGTAACCACATAATAATAACCAATCAAATTTGTCAGCCAAGACTTTCCCTTAACAAACCCATGCTGGGTCTTAACTATTACTGCAGTCTTGTCTTGATGATCCTGCAATGCATCTTTAACCAGTGACTCTATTGTTTTACTAGGAACATTATTTTATCCGGAACAGAAGTTAAACTAACTTGTCTGTAATTACTCGCGTCACCCTTCGACCCCCCTTTGTGAATATTTTTATATAATCCACATAACTTAGCAGGCATCGATTGTGGATATTGCAACCTTAAGAAACATATCTGTTTCTGGTAGTTCTCTTTTATTTATATTTCACTTTTGTTTGTTTCTCTTAACTTTCCACCAATTTTAACAAATAATAGAAAGTTACGTGAAAACTGCCTGGGAGAATTGTGATCGAAAAAGCAAAAATAAGATAACTCTGAAGCGCCCTTTTATTGAATAAGTATACACTCGGATAAATGCTATCCAGTTTTCAATGATCTAATTAAAATGCCCTGCAATAATTCAATTAAAACCCAACACTTAAAGTAAAACTTATTAGACTCACTGCATACGTTTTCGTATTATATTGTACTTTACAAGTGAAGTCCCAATGAAACGGGTTACTATTATTTTAATCCGCCTTCAGTACATCTAGAATTCGCGCCCCTTTGCACCAGCCCTTGAAAAGAGAGTATCACCCAGGAATTACCAATACACACCCTCCCCTCGCACAGTCAGCGACAGGAAATTGAAAGTAACTTTTTGAAAAATAATACAGAAATTAATTAATACTGTTACATAATGTACTGGAGGTACTTACTTCAGTAGACGCGCACACTCTCTCTCTCTCTCTTTCTAGTACGTTTTATGCAAATTCTGTGAAGAATATGCTCATCAAATGTGTAGATTCATAGCACTGAGTTTATTCAGTGGTTGTTTCCATAAGTCTTATTCTGATTTGACAATTATATAAAAGATACGATTCATTCTTCTTGTCTTATTTCCAAATTAACTCGTAACACTTGAACATTCACTATATCTATTTTCTTTATTCCTGTATACAATACTGTTTCATATGGTAATAATCAAATATGCTACATTCATCATTCAGTTCTTTGTTCTCACCACACTGTTACGATATACTTGTAGACCAATCTTCAGCAACCTAATTTCCCTCCTTGTTACTAATCATTCAGATAAACCAATTGTACACAAATCTTCATCTATTAAAACACCATGTTCAGCTTTGCTCAATAATTTAATTATCTATCATTTAAAACATATTGAGAATCTTTCTTTATTCTAGTGCTACCCCCTTTCATTAATTATCCTACTATTTTACTACCAGTCCTTCTTGTTAACTTAGAATATATCGCTCACCTACTTTCTCTTCTCCAGGGAGGTTTCAGGCTTTCATCTTAGGTTCTCCAGACTGTCATCTTGGGTTTTCCTTTCTGGTTTCCTTCATTTGCTTCCTCTTGACTCTGCTTCAGATAATTTTCCGGCACTCTTGGCTGCTTAGGTCTGGCATCCTTGATCTCCTGGACTGCCTGCTCTGAATACACAACTCCTCCTTTATTACGGATCACTCAGGTGTATCTTTCTCCAAGAGGTCGTTACCTTTCCTAGTTCACTTAACAGGCTTTCAAAACTGTTTTGCTTATCATACTTGAACTTCCCTTTACGTGCTACTCTTAATTAAAAAATAATTAAGAGTAACACGTAAAGGGATGTTCAGCACATTATTTCCCTACATTTCTGCACTGCCCGACTTACTTTTTTTTACTCTGTCTCCACGATCACTTTTTTAGCCACTTCTCTCTTCTCTTCACACTGATGACCCCCAACTTTTTCTCCGTCGTCTGATCCTCTTCCCATAGGACTCTCAACCAATCCCAAGAATCCACCTAATCGTCCCCTCTTTTCTATTCGTTAAAAAAATTCCATAACCCTTTTGCCCCGTGTGCAAACCAAGCCTAATTTTCTTGTCTAGTTCTCAGGGCAGCATAACCTTTCGTGTCTGCCGTCGTCTCCCAGGATAGCCATTTTCGTGTTTTCACATTTGCAAAAATGTTGTAAACTTACCAAAAAGTCGCCACAGTGACCTGGTCTTTTCGGACCCAAACGCTAACCCATCGGGACTTATGTCCAGATGCCGCATTGATCAAACGTTTTTTAATCGCTCGCATTTCACTGTCCCATTGTTCTGTTTCTAGTGGCCCTTTTCCACCCGTTCACTAATGACCATTGCTTCCCTAGTATTGGGCAGCTGTTTTTGTTTACTCACAGTTCACCCCTTTTCCCACGCATTTATATTTGAAACATACAAATGATGTGATGCTCGTATAAGTCAAATTTCCTTATACGAGCATCATTTTTATGTTACTTTCTCTTCCATTTCAGTGCTATTATCTATAATCGCTTATTTCTAAATCCAGTATTCTTGCTATATATGCATCTCTTTAATGTCAAAAAAAATTTCCTTTTCATATCAAGGATTTGCCATGTCAAAGAATAATTTATTCTCAACTCACAAAAATTTCCCATAAACTAACTTCCATATTTGTAAGATTCACTTCTTACATGTGGTTGTGCTGCTGGAATATAAGTGTGCCGCCGTAGCCGAGTGCATAAGTACCTAGTTCAAGACTGCGTGACTACTAAATACAGAGCTGTTTTTGAAGTGAAACTTCCTTAGGCGCCCCCCAGACAGTTTTCACGTGGGAGTTACTTGCGTCCGTTGATTGACAAAAATCGCCACCAAAATGCGACATGATATGATTCATTCCCCCCTCACAAACAGGCGCCTCCGTGGGTAGGAGCAGCAGTACATAGCATACGCTTCTTGATTAGACCAGGGTTCGAGCCCGTGACCACCAAATACGGAGGATGCGGAAAGGTCAGGGAATGACCACCGCATATCCCCGGAGCAATATGGCTTTAGTTGCTAATGCTCCTAAAAAACCATGACAACAACAACAACCCTCACAAACAGCATTGGACCACTCCGTACCAGGCACGAGCGACGCATGACGCTATCAGACTCCCTACAGCTCGACCACCGTGTAACTCGCGCGTGTGTCGCGTTTACGTTTTAAATCGCTATATCTCAGCTTTTAGCAGTCCCATTTTAAAAATTTAAAAACCAAAATATTTCTTTCGTCATTCTCTGCGGTATTTAATAAAAAATCGACGGGAAAAAATTTATAATTACACATGCCGAAGACTGAGTTTGAGCGTTGTAAGGCGTATAAAGCACGTATATGTGCAATGCGACCACCGAACCACCTCCATTACAAAAGAGAGATCTGTAAAAACCTTGTAATCAACTTGTAAAACAATTGTAAAATATTAAACCACTGTAACATTGAAATAATAAACGTTTCAAAAGATTCTAAAGAAATTTCACTTAACTACGCGTGCTCGGCACACACACAGTTATTTACTGTATATATTTTTTATTTTTTTGTATTCTGTTCTGTGAAATCCTTTGACCTTGTAATCATCCAAAGTATAAACAGAAAATTTATTTTATTTTACTTAACAGCATATTTATACTCTGCTTATACAAACGACTTTCAACTCGTAGTAACTCGTAATTGAAGGGGGGAAAGCGACCACACCCTTCCTCCCGATATCGATTAACTACAGCCAGTCGTTCTTCAGTTTCTGACGCGATTTGGTGCTGTATGTATAACTTTGATTTCTCAACAGCAGACATCTTGATCCTGCTCCTTGGTTGCAAGTCTAGTGTACTGTAATCGAAATGTGCCTCATAAAATTCCTGTGGATATCTAGAAATTCCGAGATATTTTTTGTTCTTACAAAAATTGCAGTTATTCCTCAAAGGATTTCAATCGTTAGAATTAAAATGCAATGACTCTGATTGTTTCTTATCCACAGTATAATTTTGTCAGGTTTTATCCCCTTGTAGGCTACAACTTCTTATTTGGAACAACCGACGCATGGCTGAGCTACCGATCGCCGTTGTCAAATTTCCTTATACGAGCATCGAATTAATTGGATTAATCCGAAAAGTAGTTGGGAAAGTCCAAATCGTTCTGCAATATTTTCCCAATACACCACTTCGAACACTGCAATAAGCATGCGCATTCGTGACTCTCCTATAATGACCAGGTTTTGATCGAAGCGACTTTTATCCCGAATAACACATTCTTAAAGTTTCTCACCGGATTCGTGTTACAATAATAATGCCCCCTGCCCTCATAAACCTCTCGGGGTGTTACCAGAGAGTACATAATCATGACTTTCCCATTGTGAATATCTACTGACTCGAAAGGAAAGGAACACGAGGATATTAAAGTATGACGGATGAAAGTCTCCTCGCGTTTTCCTTTTGTTTCCAGAAACCCCCTTCTCTTCGTCCCCTCCGGCTAGAAACTAATGACATGCTCAGTGGTAGAAAACCTAATAACGATAATAATGATATCACAGGCTATTCTGAGCTTGTGGCCTGGATCTGCAAGTATTTTTACATCACTCATAAGTGACCTACAATAGAAGAGAAAAAGACAAAAACGGAGGCCATTAAGATGAGTGGAATGAGAAGTGATGGATGGCCTGGTAATTGCCATTCTGTAACGGCCGTCTTTCACGTAAATACACAGTCATTAATCATGACTTTGGCTCCCCTCCCAGTCCTTTTGGAGTTCCGTCAAAACAGACGGGTTCGTGTCCGCCAATAACGACTACCGTGACTAATAATGTGTCGGGACTAATTAAGTGGCTCTCACCAGAGGGCAGCTTTCCACTAGTGGAAGTGAAGTGAGCGGAGGGGTGGTGAAGGGGAGAGAAGAGAACCATTTGTTTTCTTTTCTCCGCAGGACATGGAAGAGATCGCGGAGAATGACAAGACGTGCAAATCACAACTGTTTTCTCTGTGAAAGCTGTTAAACCATGTTACGTTCGGTTCCACACAGTCTCTGCCATTACAGGACAAGAAGATTTATTTTTAACCACGCGCTAATCCAACAACATTCCTATTGCCTCGTTAATTTTACTTTCAATCGTTTAAAACAACTTCTGGGAATCAGTGATTAACTGGGCACACTTTTTTTTTTATGTTGCTTCTCTTTTGTTTTCTGCCAATCGATTGAAAGATCGGAGTTTCGCAAGGTTGCGGTAAATATCGCTGCATCACACGCCTTTACTGTGGAATAATCCTTCTTACCAGATTATGACATTTACATGGCTATAATCTCATATTTATCAACCGCCATATTTGTTTCCAAGGCCAATACATTTTGTCCGAATGTATTTTGCAATGGTTTTCATGATGACCAATGTCCGAATACATTTTGCAATGGTTTTCATGATGACCAAAACAGATGCCTTTTTCTTTCTTTCAGGCATCTTCACTGCAGTTCCTCTAGTTATAATATCGCTACGATTTTGTTGTGCAGAAGAGGAAATTCGAAATAATAATAAAATAACTGTTAAGAATGGTTTGCAGTTATTTTCACTTCAGGAAAGCAGACATAGCAGCCTTCTGAAGATAAATTGTGATAAGATTTAACGATAGAAAATGGCAGGAAATTGTGGAGAATCTTCACAACAGAAAAAAATGTATTTAACAGTCTTGAAGGTTTTAATTGTACATATTTTCCTGTTACCACGTTCATTAGGTTGATCAATGCAATTTTTTTCAGCATTATTGAGTCCCTTAAAGGAACTCGATGGTTGTCCATGTCAATGATCGAATCGTCACGCAGGATCTTATTAAATTAAGCTCCAAATCTGAATATACCTGGGTTTTTGTGGAATAGGAAGTTGTAGTTAACTGAGTTCTTATTAGTTTCTGATTTATAAAAAGGATTAACATACAATTACAAAGGATAAGGAGTCGGAATAGTTAAACAATATTCTATTTT
Organism: Mastigoproctus giganteus; assembly: GCF_048544385.1. NCBI lineage: Eukaryota > Metazoa > Arthropoda > Arachnida > Uropygi > Thelyphonidae > Mastigoproctus > Mastigoproctus giganteus. The sequence continues at coordinate 90,225,244 of NC_143577.1, forward strand.
GATTATGTTTTGATTACACATTATTGTTTTGATTGAGCAACAGATCTTTTCCTTCTCTCAAAATATGCAAATTTAACTAGTACAAATGATTAATAATACAGTTTGAATCTTGGTTCGAGTTAGGCAGCAAATACTTGTTCCATAATATATATCCGTTGCAAACTTTATAAATGCAAATCATAAGTTAAACTTAGGCAAAGCCCTTACAGTTCGTTGAACAGTTGTTGAATTACTGGTAGGGCCTACCCCTTCCACTGTATTGTACAACTTGTGTATATATATGTTTTGATTACGTTCATCATATAACTGGAGCAATCTGTACGCCAGTATATCCATCGTTAATTATTTATTAATTCAAACGAGTGGAATTCATTTCGGATATTCCAAAAAATTTCCATTACGAAGGTGTCTACACTAACAGCACGTAACTTAAGGCTATTTTAAAGTGCCAGATAACGTGTCGCAACTTGCAACAGTGTCATCATATTCTCGAACATAGTCTCCTGCCATCTACCGGCAGTACTCCGAAACTTCAGTGGTTGTATTGCAGTGCTACCATTCCACGGATTAAACCTGTGTAAATTTAAGCATTGTTTCAATTTATTATAGTAATTAAAAAAGTTACCAAAATTTTACCCTTCCAGCGCTTCCTGCAGTTAAATGAAAATTAATGTACAAGTCGAAGTCAGCAATTTAAGCTTTTGCTTGCACACGTCATTTAGGATCTGATGCTATCTCTTACCTTCATAGAACTTGTCGAAATCTATCGGTTTGCGTCTCAGTACGCTTTTAAATCTTTCCTTAACCGCTAGTGTCTCGCATAATGAGAGTAAGTTACAAGGCAAACGACCGCAAAGAGTATGATAAAAATCTCTTTGGGCAATTGAATGGGCAGCCAAAAGTGATTGCCTCGTTATGGGTGACTTTAACTTGCCTCTTATAGGTTGCAGATCGTGGACCGGCAATACACCAAGCGAGATTGGATTTTTGAACCAGTTGGATTTATTATTTATACGAACAAGTTACAGAAGCTTATATAGAGGTCTGAAGTGTTCTAGATCTGGTCGTCTTCATGCAGTATCAAAGATATGGTGCAGAAACAGGCAATAACCACAATATAATAAAATGGGTAGTATCAGAAGAAATTTCAGTGGCCAAAGGAAAGAGGGAGCGATTCCGTTTCAAGAGAGTGTTGGCCTATAACGGACCGAGGGGTTTCCTCTAGCTAATGGTCGTCGTAGCAGAGTGGTCAAATGCGAGGTATCCTCTTTGAGTCGATCATGATTCAAACTGCGTCACTGCTAAATACGGTGTGTTGTTCTCGTATTCTGTGTCAAGAACTCCTCTGATGTTATGTAATATATTAAGGAGTTTAAATAGAAAATGCTACGGAATATGAATTCATTATGGGACGTGTTTAAGGGATTTATCCTGGATGCCATTTAGCAGATTCGTTCCACTGGCGAAGTACCACAGAAGAAAGATGCTAAAATGGATGACAAAGAAAATTAAATGTTTAAATTAAAAAAAAAAAAAAAAAAAAAAAAAGAAAGAAGAATGCTAATAACGGGACAACAAAAAGTTATATGTGAATAAAATAAAGAAGAGAGAAAATCAGATAAACCCTTTACGAGATGTCACCAGTGGGATCATTGACTACCTCTGACGGAGTAACAGATGAATTGAACAAATGCTTTGCAACGATCTTTACGATTGGAAGCGCTTTGGAACTAGAAGGAAATTGTGAAGAGAAGTCCCCCTGCTGTAAAATGAAGGACATAACAATCTGTGAGAAGCAGATGTAGGTAACGCTTCTGACACTGAGTGAGTATAATACCTCATGGGTGGAAGATATACCTTCAGATATACTAAAATGGGAGTATATGAGTGTATCAATCGTAATTAATAATACCTCACTGGACTTTGCAATGCTCCCCAACTGAAGAAGTGCTAATGTTTCCCTAGTTCATGTGCAAGACCAAAAGAGATTATAGGAAACTATAAACAGTTTGTTCGACTTCTGCGGTGGGCAAGGTCATAGGGCCTATGGTCCACGACACGCCCCTCGATAAGAATGTGATCCTCAAGCCTTGCCTGACCAACTCCGCCGTGGGGTACACCTACACAAACTTTCCTTGTGAAAGATTTTTTATTCACAGTCAAGTGAAGGACCCTGGTCGTAAGTAGCGACTTCAAGAATTCCAGTATATTGCCTTTTATCTGGTATCCATCCTCACAAAGTTGCAGGAGGGGCTGGATGTCTATGCTGTCGAATCCAGACTGGATATCCAGATAAACAATTGCCATCTCAGCCCTATCTTACGGTGCCCCCAGAATGGTGTTGGTGGTTTGCAGTAGGTTGGTAATGGTGGACCTGCGTTTCAAGGCATAGTGAATGTATGGTGATTCACATGGCAGAACCTGGTTGGTTAGGATGGGAAGAAGGCACTTCTCCATGACTTTGAGGAGACATGAGGCTTTCATTATTAGCCTGAATTGTGAAATTGATGTCGCTCCTTGTGTTTTGGGGATTGGTCGGACAATATATTGATTCCAGGCTGTTGGGAAACTTTGCGTTGTGAGGATTCCATTGAAGATACCTAGAAATGCATCAATGATGAAAACACTAACGCTCTTAAGAATGAATTGTGGGACCCTATCATATCCAGTGCAAGACGTTGGTGGGATATCATTTGATGGCCTGGATAAGCTCTCTTTTTGTGATGATGATGGAAGCGAGGACATCTCGCTGACAACTGTTGTGAGTGCTCTTAAGGTCTGACGCTGACTTTGACTTAAATCTTGTGATGTAGTCTAGCCATTCAACTGGATTAAGTTGTTGAAGGAATTCATCATGCCTTGCCTTAAACGGTGCCTTTCCGATCTTGATTGTTTTGTCGATGTAGGTTTTAATGGCTTCAGATTTGCTTCTATTGAACTGGGCACATTTTGCATGTAGTCTTTGTTTATTCTGAAATCTAAATTTAAGGCGGAGATCTTGGGTCCAACATGTTTTGCTTCGACAGGAGATTGAAACTGTTTTTGACGCTGCAGTTCGAGCAATAGACTGCCACCAGCAGGTAAGAAAGTGCAGCCCGAGCTGTCTTAACACAGTCCGGTTAGGAACGTTTTCACCTGTGGTCGCAGCAACCTCAAGAGACAGTCGATGATAGGACATCGTAAGGTTCAGTCTTGCTGTTAGAGCCGGATAGCGGTCTGTTCTGGTTGACGTAGTCTTCGGGCGACATTGCCCAGCTCTTCTTGTAATGCTTCCTTCCTTCTGAAACTGCTTCCATAGTGCCGAGAGGACACTACATAACACATTAAGCAACGTGCCACCTCCGCCTGCTACTGCCCAGCTGCAAGTTGTCCAACGGCTCTCAATCTCAAAGAACCATCTAAACGACGATGACTGTCCATCCTGAGTACTGGAGATGTGGCCATCTCGTTCAGCAAGTTAAAAAAAAAAGGAATGAAGTGATAAGGTCGCAACCCGTGTTTTTATAGGCATTAAAAATTTGCATAATGTGCGGCTCTTTGTATGGTTATAGATCGATTTCTATTGGATACTCGGAATTTGCATTCCAGGATGCCTATTATATCAAATATTCGCTTTCGGTGACACTGTTCACAATAAAATATTCATGAAAAACACTATTCTGTTAATTTTGTCGAGCATTATAAAATTAATTTATTATTGAGTGCCATTCAGAAAATGCCGCACGTATTTCTTACGGTCCAGACTTCTGATACATCACGTAATATTAAAAAAGTGTTATATAAGGGGTGCAGTTTCAACGAAAAGCTGCTCTCTCACTGCCATCCCATTTTCGAATTAGCATTCGTATTTTACTTAACGCGATAAAATGATACTAATAATAGGGATAAGTTAAGTGTCTTTAATTAAACTCATCTACTCTCCTTTTACGATCTTCTGTGATATTAAACCAGCTAAGTTGATCTCAGCAAAAAAATATAGTGCCACGCGTATTTTGTTATTGATATTTTTTCAGTAATTAATGTGGCTAATTTGTTTCGTATACAGCAATAATTATAAGTATCACGTTTCAGTGTAAACGTTTGAATGACTGATTCAAGGCATGTATTCACATCAAATGCAAGCAGGTTGTTTAGATTCTTGTCATTTTATACATGTCTAAAGATCTGTCTTCAATAACTGGAAGAAGGGGAAGAAGAAAAAAAAACTTTCCAACATCTTTTTCAGTCAAGAGCCACCCTCTCTGTCTATTTTCCTACTGGGCCCGAGGGTATCCCATTTGCTATCGGCTTTCCACGGAACAACTCACGGTCTTACGTATATTCATCAACCTTGTCGGTAGGATGGTGTCGAGGACACTGCCAACAGCTGCCTGCGACTACTGAAGAGTCTTGCCTTTTCTCATTACGTCCAAGTACCCGAACGGAAATAGAGAAACATCATTACAGAGCGCCAAGCGAGGCTTCTACATCTGGCAGCTGCAGTTGAACTATAGGCAGGGGAAGCTAGTCGATAAACTCAACACGAATTTCAATTCTGCTGAGATTGTGTGTGTCAACACTAGATGTCACAGATATACCTGGCGAGCAGCCCATCAGTACTTCAACAACTACCACTACATTTTCTCTCTCTTCTCGAGTTTTCGGGGGAATAGGCATATTTTAAAGAATATTTAGCCGACATGACAGAAATGCGATATTGTACTTCACTGTTTTTCTACACTGTTCAATACGTCTAAAACACTAAACTTGTTCTAGCGATGGATAATTAAAGGAATACTGCCTTCAAATTCTTTCATAAAACAACGATACGCATCTTTCTGTGCTGCCAATCTGTGTGCAGTACTTTGAAACTTCGAATTAAAGCAAGAACAAGATTTTATTTCAGATACATTGTAAGCGCTCCAAATTGCTCAGGTAATTTAATTCAAAAGCGGCTTTCCTATTCACTTTAGCATTAGATATGGAAAGCACGTTTAATATAATAGTATTTGGTTATCGGAAATTCAAATTGAATTCCTTCACCGTGTATGGACTCCTAATAATAACGATCAATCAAGGCTATTTATAAATGTATCAAGAAACTTCTACAGATATTGCGCACAACAAAAGTCCCAGTCTGACTAAACTGCTCACGCGATCAAAGGAAGCATTTATATCTCAGCATGATTAATATCGTTTTGTGTTATCAGAAATGGGAATTTATCTTTCTATTTAACTTATTATTCCCTAATTAATTGTTATATATACATACACGTATTTCTTGACGTTAAGGTTTTAGAAATAATTAAGTGAAAGTATTTATGAATTAATAATAAAATTCTTACTTTGTTACTGAAGCTTCGCGTTGTTGTTTTATTATAGAAGATATCATAATCTGTATCTTCTACAAGAAACATTTCTGTTGTTGCAAGCATTGATGTTATTGCCACAAATCTCCTTGCTTACTGGAAGCAGTGTGTCTGAACTTCAGTAGTGCACTAAGTTCCTAACTACAATTTCAGCTTCGTGTCATTAGCACAAACGTCATTTCCTCTGGTTAATAATGGCTTCCTTCAAGATAAATGAAACCATTCAGAAATATCACCGGAACATAAGCATGGCTAAATTGATTTTTCATAATCATTATCTTTAAAATGAAATAATTCTCACATCGATTAAACCTGAAGAAATGGTAGTATTTTATCGCATTCAAAAATTAGACTGCACTTTAGTTGGATATGTACGCGGCAAATACAGGGTGTCCGGAAATAAATGTTACCACCACTTCATAGGGAACGTTATCTATGAAATGGTAACATTTCCCCGGGGGTAGCCTGTATATATGGTATCTCCCATTTTTAAAACAAATTGAAGGATTTATTAAAACCAGATTTAGCCAAGCCACCACAAATTCTAAAAGGCATTCCCTAGCAATCGACAAAACTGGAATTTTACCGTTAACTAAATGCAATAATGTTATTGTGTAAAGTTATAAGAGGAGTTTCAAAACTGTCACATGAAACTTTAATTCTTCAGCAGAAGCCGCGAAAGCTAACGTACGTATCTTTAATTTGAAAGTCAGTTTGTACCAGTTTATACAATAACATATCATGAGGGACAATATAAAAAGGGTCATAAGGTCTAAGCATAAAGCGTTTTTTTTTTTTTTTTGCATATAAATGTTTTTTGGTCTCTTCATATAGTTAACCTGCCATCCACCCATTCCTGTGTCAGCAAACAGAATTTATCAGTTATGCAGACGACTTGAAGCTCCTTTATCAGATCAACGGGACCGCCCGATCTGATTCTGTTTCTGAAACCATTATCAACGGCCTTGAGAATCTGATTACATACTTGGCACAGTTCTCTCTTAAGATAAATCCAAAAAAATCTGCACAAATGGTACTTTCCCTCAAATCCAACCCAACGCAACTAAACCTGGAAATCCACAGAACCCCCATCACCCCAGTCATCAAGCACAAAGATCTCGGCGTTATATTCGACCCTAAACTCTGTTTCAAACACCATGCTGCAGACATTCATAACAAGGTCTGCAGAGCAAGATGGCTTGCCAAACAACACCTCCTTCCTGTCACAGAGCCTGTGACAGGAAGGAGGTACACGCTCCAATACATATACCCGTTTCTGCAACCAAATATCACCTACGGGTCAGAAACCTGGGCATCGGCAACGAAAACCAGGCTAAAAACCATTGCATCTGATGAGTACTGGCTTCTTCGGTGGGTCCTCTTCAAGCATAAACTGCCACCACTCATACATACTTCAGATATCACCCAACTTCTAAATTACAGAAAAGTCTCCAAACGGATATTTGCCCTCCGCTTGCTTGTGTCAATTAAAATGATAGCGGGTGAAGTCAATGCGCCAAATTTTTGGCAGATGTGCAATTGGAGGATCCCCCCAAAACCCTTAAGAGCCCTCCCCTCTCTGCAGTCCGTGGCGTGGAGGCTCAGAATAGGGGATAGATTCCTGCCCATGGAGATGTTCCACAACGTCCAGGAGATAGATGTGGACTACAAAAAGTTCATAGAGGACAAATCGTACAGAAGACGCATCATCAGGGAACAGCTTTCGTCTTCAACCGAGTGACTGCCATCGTCTTTTCATCGCTTTTCATGTGTCTTCATTTCACATGTTAATATTAATTTTATATGTAAAATATGTAATTATACGTTTTATGTCCTAATATATGTTTTAAGTAATTTTTCTTGTATTAGTTATTTCATGTTAAATCCCTAGCATTGTCGCTGTTGTGGGTATTATTGCATCAGGCAATCATGTAATTAATCACTGCCTGCAATAAAGATATTTAAGACTCAGTTCAAGTGGACACTACGAAGGAAGACAGTGATTTGTATCCCATTAACCACAAACCACCACAGAGTCGAGCTGGTGCATTTGAACATGTGACTTGATGCCCTGACGAATGGGGTACAGTTCTGTTCTCTGATGAGTTCCGTTTTAGGCTACAGACCGATTATAGACGTTATTTCTTCTGGAGACAAGGAAGAATGCTCCAAACTCAAAAAGGAACACTTACGGTGGAGGTGGTGTTCTCGTGTGGGCGGAATAATGATGAACAGCCGCACCCTTCGTGTTCTTGATAGAGGTACCGAGAAGAGATCCTGAAACCCTATGTGCGACTTTTTAAGGGTGCAGTTGGCGCAGAAATTCTTTTCATGCACGATAACTCCACTGCACATTCCTCCACCACTCAAGTGTGGAAGAATATCTTGAAACTGAAGATATCCAACGACTGCTGCACTGGTGGAAGAATGGGATTTGTTGCCACAGAATCTTATAGTTGCCCTTATATCGAGTATGGTACATCGCTGTTTGGCTGTTGGAGAGGATCATTTGCCCTACTGATATCATGTGACCATATTTTCGAGCACCTTGCATCGACTTCTGTGATATGACCTTTTTTGGTCATTCTTATACAACACCTATAAATATCACTTATACCTGTCCAAAGTTTTTCCCTGTCTCCTCATGTCATCGTTATTCTATAGTACACCACCATACCAAAATCTGCTCACTTCATCGAAATCTGTCACGAGTTACATCACGATTTCTTCGTGTTCTGTTAATTTTGTCGAGCAGTGTAGTTCGCTGCCACTTACCCACCTAGAGTGTATCCATCGCTCGGTGAGAACAGAGATTTGCAGATGCAAATCTCTATTCCGCAATCCACGACAGCAGAAAAAGCACTAATTCATTGATACATTGAGATGGTATATACAAATTCATATTGGGCATTGCATGTGCATATGAATCATTATATAATCCAGTTTCATAGTGTTATACACTGGTGTGTAAAATTTAAGAACCAACACTATTTCTAAAGGTTACAACCACAAAATCTTTACTTAAGGTACTCTTTACTGATGAGAGTAGATTCAGTCTCGGCAGCGATTCTGGACGTCAGATAATTTGGCGAGTGGTTGGCACACGGTATCACACCCGCAAACATCACTGAAAGGGATCGATATGGTGGTCGAGGTGTTCTCGTCTGGGGAGGCGTTATCTTGGACGTATACAACTCTAGATACTGGAAGGTGGTACTGGAACCGGTGCATGCTACTATACTGAGGTAATCCTTCCCCATGTGCGTCTGTTCCGAGGTGCCATTGGCCCCGAGTTCGTGTTTATGGATGATAACGCCACACCCCATCGCAGTGCAGCTGTTGATATGCTTTAGGAAAGTGAGGACATTATTCGTATGGATTGGCCTGCCCGTTCCATCGATCTAAATCCCATTGAACACATATAGGATGCTCTGGGGAGACGCCTAGCGGCACGTCAACACCCACCAGCTGAAGATGGCGCTGACAGAGAAATGGACGATGCTACCGCAAGAACTTATCAACATCATTGTTCTAAGTATGGACAGGCGGTGGTGCAAAGCCTGCATCGACATTATGGGTGGCCATATCTCCTACTAGGACCACCTCTTTCCTTTGTTCCATCTTTGGCAGTGATGCATCGACATTAGGGGTGGCCATATCTCCTACTGAGAACCACCTGTTCCCTTTGTTCCATCTTTGGCAGTGATGCATCTGTATCATGGCAGCCAGTGCTAAGTTGCCATTTTTGAATGAAGTCCCTCTGCACCGTTTTGTTTCCGTTGTTGTGTCGGTGTTGTTTCCTTCATCATTTCTGTACCTCACGAAGTTCCTTTGGTATGCTTTTCCCATATCCAGACCACTCCTATGAGAAGCTACAGGTGAAAACCTGACTGGTCCTTAAATTTTGCACACCAGTATATGAATTACAGTATTGAAAGCAGTGTGTAATTAGCTTTATTTGTTTGCTGAATAAGAGATTCGCATTTACAAGTGCATTATCCGAGATCAGCGAACTAAAATAAAATTCTGCTTGTTTTAACTGCTGGTCTTTCTGTTAACGAAAAGGCTTCTTGTTGATTTAATGGCTATTTGGTTCAGATATGAAAAATTGTGGACGTTTTCAGCTCCATAGTATCCTGTAATTACATTCTCCCTTGTGTTTTACTTTATCCATGGATTTCTCCATAAACGCCATAATATAATAAAATATCTTGAGGGCTTGTTTGGCATCATGGAAAGAGGAGATTGTATAGCTGAAGATTAAAGTAGTCCCTTGCAAATAGAGTGAAAACCTTTCTCATTTCCCGTCTCCCTTATGGTTTGCGTGAAAACAAGAAACTATTGATCTTTGGAGTGGCAAAGTGACACCGTCTTTTGCTACAACGCCGCAAGGTCAGTCATTCGACCTCGAACACATTATCCACCAGCCCTTTGGGGGGTGGGCGCAAACAACCATGACAACATCATTATTAGGTACCTGTCAAGTTGTTAATCTTTGATGAGTGCTTATGATAAACTTCCTCTGACGTTTCCACGGGAACTGCTACAGACGGCCTGACATGTTGACAGCAGCCGAGTCTTGAGGGCTAATTGGGTGACAGACAGAGTACATCTTGTGTCACTGCCCGTCATCTAGCTCTATCACTTCCCGAACGGCCTGTGTTCTGACAACGAGTAAGAGATGAGACATTTGTGTCGACAAGTGTGTTGTACGGTTCTCGTGCACAAACGCTGTCTGTCTGAATGTATCTGCGACAAGAGAATGGAGGCGATATAAATGCCCAAGTGTACCGCTTTCTTAGGCATTAGTTTTTCATTGTTAGGAAAGTGGCACCCCCATGATAAAGGGATTGAAAAGACTTTACCGAGGAAAAATTTCCTTTGCGTAACTCAACTGCGCATGCGTATTCAATAGATTGAACGTTATTGATCTAGGGGTGCACACCTGGAAAGACAGCAGAACCAAACTTCATCTGACTCGGACCTGAACAAACTAGACGTGCAAAGCTGCCAGTGCTTTTTGAGAAGACTGGATGCCACTAGCGAACAAGATTAATTGGTGAAAGACCAATGAGGAGTTTCTTTTAATTTTTCAAGATGCTATACTTACAGATCAAGTTCCCTTCTCCAAGAAGTTTCTTAATGAAAGGAACCAAGAAGTTCTTCTCCAAGAAGTTTCTTAATGAAATGTAGTATAGCATATCGGATAATGGATGAAAGTTCGCAAATTTTTATTGTTGGGCGACTTCAAAACTGCTGGTATTTTTTATAATGGATTGATCACGAAATATCTAAATGAGCTTCGTAAAATCAAATTTTATAGGTAAAAGCTGGTGGACGACTGCTCTCTTCCCCCTCAATAACTACAGAATTTGGAGCACCTTCACAGTTCCAACATAGAAACCTACTTTTATGCAAACCATCTCCTTTTTCTTTTCTCTCTTACACCATAATGAACGGTCTAACAAAAAATGATCCTTAGACCCATGTCAACGCATAAGCAGTGCTAGAAAAGATGAACTCATATTTGACAGTTTTCATGCGTTTGTCATTATACTAGCGATTGACTTTTTGCGATCGTCATTTATGAAGATGCTTTGGCAATACGACAGTGAATCATTTGTCTTCAAACTGCAAAGATTCCGTGATTAGTCTTGCATTTTAGTAAAGCAAATGTTGCTTGAATATTCCGCTCATTGCCATGAAGGGAGAAAACGAAAGCTATTCTGGGCTCCGGAGTAGAATGACTGTCAGTTACTCCACTGAGTTCCAATAGAAACATTTGTTTATTTCAATCCCTATATATTATTAATTTTTGCATACCAATATTTGAAAATATGGGTGTATAAACAGCTATTCTAGTCAATTTCATGACTGTTGGACATGGGCGATGATAAGGATTTACCTACAACAGCTTCGACATCTAATACGGATGCACGCTGAACTTGTGGGAGGCCCAGTTCAGCGCGCGCGCACATATACACAGAATAGGTTCTCGCCAGAAACAGTCTCCAAATGAAGTTATGGCATATTTAGTGGAGGGGAGATGAATAAGTCTTAAGAAGAATATATCCTGCGAGACCTCTTGTGTCTGTAGTTCTCGTATTTTTATGAAATCGCCGCGGTCTAAGGCCTTAATTAAAACTTTGTTTTAAAGATACCTAAACTAAGCATGATTTTTAACTCCCTTGGCAATCGACTCCTAAATATTTCGAATAAACTACTCAGACTTTACATATTGGTCTGTTTCTCGTTAGTGGCACTGCCTCCTCATCTATCTGTATACTGTAGTAATATCAACAACTTGGCTCTTGAGAGGTAAATTTTAAATATTATAAATGCATTTTGCAGTTTGGGGGAAAGTAAAACCGGTTATTGTTCTTGGTAGCCAACAGGGGCTGTCCCAAATAGGAATAAATTGATTTTTTTTTTTTTTTTTTTTTTTTTTTAACAGGAAAGGAATTAGTACTTAGTGCCGTGCATGGGTTGAAGGTTGAGAAGATTAAAGAAGCTACTTGTTGACATTAGACTTAAATTTTTGTAGATTGTTATTTTCAGGAAATGCTTGTGAAGGGAGGTTGTTCCAGAAAACAGAATTTGAAAGAATAAACGAGAAAATGAAAAGTTGATTGTGCGAGTTTGAAATTGGACCACAAGAGGATGCTGACTGGTTTCGAAGAGAGAGGGGGAATTAATTCAGAAAACAGTGCCCAACGAAGTATCTGTAGAAAGGGCATGCAGCAGAAACAGAACGTCTCTGTGAGAGAGTGGAGACTTTGTAAGAGATGGGTCATTAATTAACCTAATTGCCCTCTTTTTGAATGGAATCTAGAAACCTGAAAGAGGTTATGGGGGCACCGCTCCAGATGTGAGAACAATATTCCAATTTAGGGCGAATTTGAGATTTGTACAGAGTGAGTAGTTGTTTAGAATGAAAATGAAACGCCAAGGGCGAAGCGAAAGAGAAAATCCAGTTTTTTAGATGATAAAATTGTGATCTGAGTTGCCTAGAGGACCATTCACCTGGACAGTGTATTGAGAAGGTTTCCTTGTGAGAAAAAGATCAAGAGTGTTGGCTGTGTGGTTAGGTTTGTCTGGTATTCTGGTAGATAAATGAATAATCTGAGCGAGATCATTAGTAATTGCAAAAGCTTCAACATCTCAACCAGCCGGGTCCATGTGGCTGGAATTGTGAGCATTAAAATCATCAAAGAAAATTACTTCACTGTTAGGGAAGCAGACTGGAGAAAGTCAAGTTGCAAAGAGTTCCAAGTGGAGTTTGGAGAACGATAGAGGCAACAGATGAATTTGACAGAATGTGGTAGAAAGATTTTAAGCCAGAGAAGATGGAAAAGATGAGATCCAAATTAATAAGTCTATGACAAGGAATATTAGAGCAGACAAAATCACAAGTACCACCTTTGAAGCGAAAGGAGTCATATAGAGAATAATTCAGACAACTGAGATGAGCAGTAGTTGTATCGACCGGTAATTGTCATTCTGTAAGAAAAGTACAAATGGACATTACTGAGGTTGGAACTGAGACCACATATATTTTTGAAGTGAACAAGAAAGTGCTTGGGAGCTTTAGATCTTTTTTTCAGATAAGTTTGTTATCTGAAATGTTCTATTAGTTTGACTATTCCTGATGTATTCAGTAGTGGGAAAAGTGAGAAGAACAAGTTGTATGAAATGTTTTAATATTGCGTAAATACGGCAAGAATATACTCAGCTGTTTAGCATACCATGCCCTCGACAATGCTTTTCGCATGTACACTACTCGGACGCCCTCTAGTTTCTATCCGGTTGAGTAGAGACAGTGAGATCATACATTAGCTGATCCAGCTGCCTCCTAGGTTACCAAAAGGTTCGATCCAGTAGACTATCCAGCGGCTGGCCTGCAAACATCGTTTTAGAGCTCTCTCCTCGAAAGGATAGAAAAGGAGGATTGAATCTTGCCATAATGCCCATCATAACCTTAAATGACATCAATCATACTGCATGATGGAGGAGATGGGAGTTCCCTCAGCTTTGCTCTGGAGACTAAACATGGGTTTTGGCATCTGAAGCTTTCAATATGCAAAGTGGTGGCATTGGACCGGTTGATGAGAGTCATCTACCGCCTAGTATTGTCTGGTGACACAGAGGGGCGGTATTCCCCTGTTTGGTACGGGCTCCACACCTAAACGCCCCCTACTTATGTTGGTTCATACCTGGGTGGTCACCTCCACTATACTAGATGCCGTATTTCAGGACTTGCACACGGGGTTAACCCAGGGTTACTAACAGCGTTCACCATCGTGAACACTGTTAGTAGAATCAGAGGTTCCGGTTGGCGCAGAACGATCGGACTTGCCGAAATTCGGTGCAATTGACACAATCACCTGAATATCGATTCCATCAGTGTTTTAGATTCCTAGGTAGAAATCCCAGCTTTTCATACCTGAGAGAATGCCTACTACAGCATCAAGGACCCCTTATGATCAGAATAATGTGAATTTTATTTATTTTTTATTTATTTATTTTTTTTTTACTGCCACACGAATTAAAACTGACAGGAACGCTGCTTTAGCTCCTTCCCACCTTTTGAAAATCTTGGGACCGCCCTTGATAGCCAAATAGCGTGTCAACGCAGATTTGGCTGAAGCCTATGTAGTTTATAATTAATGTGACCTTACAATTACCTGTATATTTAGAGCTCCTGGTTTCCGACACAATTATTCTCACTCGTAATAGATGTTAATGTTTGTATCCATTATAATACATTTTAATGTTTGTTTTTTATATTAGATAATTAAGGTATAGATAAACTTGATTGCATGGCCAGTTGAAATCAGTGGCTTTTCCAATAACACATTGAGAGCATTAACGAAAAATAGCTTGTACAGTACTAATTGAAACATATTTTGTACATAGAAGGAACCCATCGAAATTAATATTTATATTGAAGTGTGTTGAAATTAATCGTATGCAATATTATAGTTGATTGGGGGAGTATCAGGCTGTGTCCAGGAAACCGATTGCACCGCCAGCGACAGTGTTATTTATAACAAAACACTTAGTCAGATACTTAAGGATTTTGTGTCCATTTTCCCAATTCAAATTCAGAAATAGAACCGGCCAACAGGCGATATGATAGTTGGTAATGATGGTAAATCTAGAGATGGGAGCCAGCAATTGACTTCCCGTATAAGCTGCCAATGCGCCATTAAAAATCAAATAGTCGAATGTGCATAAAAATATAATTTAACTTCTTGATGAACACCAATGCCAGAAATCTCATTAACTGCTGGATTTAATTTTTTAAATTTAATTCAAATATACCTACGGTAATGCGTTTTATTAAATATAATAAGAAGATGTGATAGGTCGATCTTTGTGCATTTTGTAAACTATTTGTTCCTCTTGTGTTGGCGCCTCCATAGCCAGGTGGGAAGGAGCAGCTGTGCGTAGCACACGCTTCTTGATTAGACTGGGGTTCGAGCCCGTCACCACCAAATACGGAAGATGCGGAAAGGTCAGGGAATGACCACCGCTATCCCGGAGCAATATGGCCTTAGTTGCTAATGCTCCTAAAAACCAAATAGCAAACACAACAAACCTCTTGTGTTGTTCCCGTGGCTCGCTACGCGTCGGAAATCTGGTTCTCCGCTCCTCCAACCTACCTGCAGCAGTTCTTGGGGCTTGAGTATTGGCTGCTGCGATCCCTCAATAGGTCTTCAGGACCCTTACTATCTCTAGGGCTATGCTGCACTCACTGCATGGAATGACCCCTTGGAAATAAATAATCACTACTCGCAATATAATGACCTTGACCCTCTCCAAGCTTATTTCGGGTAGACTTGATGCGCCCATCATCATTCTACCCAAAGATAACAGAAAAGCAACTAATCATGAACATCTAGGATCCGACCTGCCCTCAACCAAATCAGCTCGCTCAGTCATATGTTGCCAGAAAACACGATTGATCTCCTGAACGACCTAAATATTAACCTTGAGGCGATTTGCGTCGACAAGACATACAGATAAAAAGTCTTTGCGGATTCCTACGCAATACTGCAATTTTAGTTGTTTCACGTCTCCTCCACTCTCCGTTACTGTGTCTGTGGGCTAACTCCTCTCCTGTTCCGGACAACCTTCTACAACTTGCCTGCTCTCCCGCATCGTGCTTCAAGCGATGCTGAATTTATTTAGAAAATTTATCCTGAATATTGTCTTAGCGTGCTGTAATAAATTTAAGCTGTATCCGTTATATTAATATATATATATATTGTTAATCCGTTATTGTTATGTTTACCCTCCTAGAAAATGTTTGCTGTGTAGGGATAGATGTAACTTCTCCTTTTCCTTTACTTGAATAAATAATGATGATGATAATAATAACTAGAAAACATCCATCCAATAGTAGTCCTGTGGCCTGAGCCCGCTTGTTGAAGTGAGATGCTGTCGGAGGTTGAAAAGAATTGTGCAACCTAACAAACAGGTCGCAATAGGTCAAATAACTGCTAAGTACTACAGAAATAACGTGTAAAGGAGTATGTGGGAACGCTCAGGGCTGAGGTGTAACAGTAGATTATCTCGCCAGGCTCCACTCCTGTGAACTAAAACTAGCAGCTACAGATACGGTTGAGGCACAGGAACGCCGAAATTGGACAAGAATGGTAAAGGTTTGTCTGGTCTGATGAATCCCACTTCCAGTTTTGTATTTCCAACAGGATCAAGGTATGACAACAGCAGCATGAATTAATGGATCCATATATCAACACTGCAGGCTGATCGCGGAAATATCATGGTGCGGCGAATGTTTTAGCGTCATACCAGCAGATCAACGTCTAAATCCAACAACATACTTGAACATTGTTGTCGAGGAGGGGCGCCATTTCATACTCGCAGTTTATCCATCTGATAACGATTACCTTCCAGCAGGATAATGCGCCATTCCATAAATCTTGGACCGTTCAGGAATTGCGTGAATGAGGGAGCTTTACCATCCTTCATTTGCCTGTTGAGTCATTGGATCTCAAGTCGATTGACCATGCGTGAGATGAGATGGAACGAAGTATCAGCGATTGAGATCCATCATGTGAATCAACTGTGGGATACGATCCAGTCTACATGGACCTGCATCTTCGTAGAGTCCGTGTACAGCAACTTGAATCTGTTCTATGGGCTAAAGAAGGCGCTATTTGGTTGGCGTATCTATTGAAAATAATGCAGCCTGTAAATTTCTAAGAAATGAAATGCAGAAAATAATTATAGATTTCCGGTATGAGTTTACTCCATATTGGAAAACTCATGGTTTCACTGTTTATATCAACCAGCACAATCATATACAAATTGATGAATGTATATAATAAAAGAATGGAATTTAAAGTCTGATATTATTATTATATATTTTTTTAAAATCTTGCTCCTTTGGCAGTTGGCTCAAATTTTATTAAATTTATTCTTAAACATAAAAAGCCCGCAATATACCCATTAATTTAATGTTTTTTTATATTATTTTCTTTTATTTTTGTATACGTGCGTGTGTGCATCTAATTGTATTATGTCATTAGTCTTAGTTCGCGGACTTTATAATTGACTTCGCGTTTCTTTCTTTATTTTTTCCTCCCCTCCTTTTTTTCCTTTCGGGTACACGTTGTTAATTGCAACAAAAAAGACACTCACTTCGTTAATTGGCTCTGGATTCCCAGCAGTTTTAATGTCTTGTAATGGACATCAATAAAGAATTGTCACCACATCACGTGCAATGACCGTTTTATTTAGGAATTCGGTTGATAATGGTGATGAAAAGAAGGGTAACACACAAATCGCAACTCCCACAAAAGAAGTTAACATTCTTAAGAAAACTCTTAAAATTAAATTTCGCGAATTTAAATGTTAAAATTAAATTTAAGTTTTACTCTTATAAGACATTAATGTAGTATATGTGCGCCCTTGTCAGGTTGTGATCTATTCATCATTCCCATACTAGTCTTCGTATTTCTAATGGTTGTACGTGGACCCCAAAAACTGATCGCAGATTATGGGTGTAGCAGTGAAATTAACATAGATCTTATAGTATGACTTATAAACTTAATTCTTAAAATTAATAATTCTAAATATTAAAATTCAATAATTTCATTTTTTAAATTATTTTACTTAATTTTGAAATTCGTTTTAAATAAAGTCTTTAAAAAAGGTGTTGATTTCCACAAAAAGTTACTTTCTTCTAAGTGCGATAGGAATCATATTCAAGTGTTTATTAATGGTAATCGTATTCCCTTTTCTTTACTGGTCAACAACTCTCTGTTTATTTCATATAGTAATAAATACAATAGTCAGGTGATATTTATTAATAAAGTATAGTTGAAAAACAAACATATGGGAACCTCACCTCAACGTCAAAATCAGAAATACCCAGTTCTTCAACAACCTCTTTAGCTCAATTTATTCTTTTTCTTCTGGATATCCTGCCTGTGAAAATTTTACCCATTTTATTGTAAGTTAACGCAGCAGAATTTCTAACCTTCCTTACATCCTGAATTACAAAACATTTTATACTTGCCGCATTCTCAGTGCACATCACTTAATAATCTATTCTCATCCCATGCAGTTTCATAATAGTAGTATTAGTAGTAATAAATGATGCAAGAAAGCATGCTTATAAAGCATTAGCCAAAAAAAAAAAAAGTTCCCATTTCATCAATCGATCTCTTCCAACAGTTTGCCTAGTTCTTCCTTGAATTTGTTCAGGCTATCCACTTCTACAACATCAGATGGACGTTTGTTGCAGCACTCGTTTGCTAAAGACAAACTTCTGCGCATCAACCATGCTGCAACCATACTTACTCAGTTTGAATTTATGCCCTCTCATGTGTGTAGACTGATCAAGAGGAAGAATCCCATCCGCACTGAGCTGGAGCAATCCATTTAAAAGTCTTAAGCACCCTAGTCAGATTACCTTGCCTATTCTCCAGACGCTGCAATTTGCAGAACTGGGCTTTTCTTGGTAAGAGCACCTCTTTGTTCCCCTCACCAATCCCGTTGCACTTCACTCACTTTTCTGAATGCGTTCCAGCACAGCCTTCCTAAAACGAAGCCTCCAGACCTGTATACAGTACTCAAGACGTGGCCTGACCATTGCCTTATACAATGGAATAATCACCTCCTTATTCCTGCTAGAAAAATGCCTATATATCATTGATATACAGGAATATGCTGTCCTGGCAGCCTCTCTGAAAATAACTTTATATCTGACTGCACAATTATTCCCAGGCCTTTTTCGTTTTCCATTACCCTAAGTTTAGTACCACACAGTTGTTCATTGATGCAGTACTTTGCATTTGTCAATGTTAAACCTCAGTTTCAATTTCTGAGCCCAAATACGTAATTTTTCTAGATCATGTTGCAGTAGCATACCGTCATTCCTGTCAACCATCATATCATCTGCAAACTTAGACATTAACCCTGATATACCTTCTTCAGTATGATTAATAAATACAAAAACCAAAAATCGGCCCAGCTCTGAACCCTGGAGAACTCCACTGAGAACAATTAGTCCACGAGTAGCAGTGTCCATTTATAACAACTCTGTCTTCTCCCACTCAAACATCCCCTTATCCACAGCAATAACTTACCCTTAATGTCACACTGCTCCAATTTGTACTGCAGCCTATTATATGCAACGTTATCAAAGACTTTGGTGAAAACCAATTGTACGATATCAAAAATATTATTGCGTCCAGTTCCTTTGTTAACTGTATCATAGTATCCAACGAACTTGGTCATACAAGATCGCCTCTTGACAAACCCATGCTGTGACAGAAGTAAGTGTATAACTTCGCTCTTCTTTACATTCTTGTCTTGTCTACATGTCCTGCATTACTTCTTTGACCAGTGACTCCATTATTTTCACTGGAACAGAAGTTAAACTAACATGTCTGTAATTACTCATATTCCCCTTTATGAATTGGGGATACAGTCACACATCCCTATTCCACTGGGACTTTCCCTGAATTCAAAAATTCTCTCATAATTATGACTATGGGTCCCGTTCAACCATTACAAATCACCTTGGAAAATTCTATTGAGTTCTTCCAACCATATGAAGACATCGTGGTCACTGCTTTCCACTAGCTTTTTCATTTGAGGATTTCTAACGGCAGAGGTTGACAACATCTGCATATCAGAAGAAATACATTTTCCCTTTTCTTTTGTGAGATTAGAATGGGTTAGTTACTTTTCACATATGCGAAATGATTTGTGTTCAAATCTTGACAAATATTAGAGTAGTTTTTAAAAGCTTCTTCCCTCGAAGTAGTAGCTATCTGAAGTACTACTATAGCCAAGTGGTCAGAGGTAATTACAGAATTACGCACGCCGCATTTTCTAATCCACGTGATGCCACAAAATACGGTAATATTATTGTAGTTTCTTTAACTGGTAAAGGTTATGCAGATGTCCTGGAGTATTTTCAGTCCTCACAGACTATGAATCGCCTACCCCCCCAAACATGAACTGTTAGAGACATAATTTTCCTTCCCTCTTCTCTCATATGAGTTGGTACAGTATGACAAAAGTAGCCAATGCGCCAAGAAGGACCTAAAAAGAAAGTTTTCATTTAGCATTGATTATAACTGATCTAGGGCCTCCGTAGCCGAGTGGTCAGGAGCGGGAGTGCAGTAGCACACGCTCTTTGAGTAGATCGGGGTTTAAGAGCCTGACTGCTAAATATGGTCTATCTGCCAATCCGCACTGGACCAGCTTGGCAGATTATGGTCCAATTCATTCAACATGAATTGTTGAGGAGGCTTCCATCCTGCAGTGGGTTGATAATGGCTGCAGTTTACCTTTATGGAAGTGAGGACAAGCCTATTCCTGATTACTGTTGCACGTAACCTTGATTTAATACGTATAAACATCTTTGATTATGACACATTTTCTGCTTATGAAATAAACAAAGAATGTTGGATAATTTTATTTTTAATTCAGATAATTTTTTGTTCTAAAATCTGTAACTTTTTTTTTTCTTTTGAAATCTTAAACATCCAGAATTCACCACTGGGATCTGAAATTTGATACCTTTCCGGGAAAGCCACTTAATAGTAAAGACAATGAGAGGAAAAAGAAAAGACATTACCAGAAAGATTAACTTAGCTCGGAAAAAGGAACGTGGCTCCAGACCAGCATGGTTATATAAAGCACTTATGCAAATATAGTCGATAGTCACGAATTCAATACCAAGTATGAAATCGTTCATGTCTAATAGCGTGTAAAAATCGTGCAAAAATCAGACATGACAACCTGTCTAGTGCTAAAAATAAGCAGGGTGTAAAAGTTATCCGTTCCACCTCTATGATATCGCTATTTAAAATGACCTCTTTCAATATGGAATTAAATTTCATGACTTTTGACTCAGAAGTAGTCGATTGCCCAGTGGAGAAAAAAATCATTAAAAAAAAGGGATTAAATCCTGTGACGGGTTTTGATCTTTCAGGTTGCGATGTTATCGTTATGAACGATCTTGGTTCCACCACAATAAACAGCTCTACTCGAAGGAAAAATTACAATGTTATTCATTTGTAACGCAATGCCATAATTTCGTCACTAGGTTCGAAGCTTCACCGATCGACATCGATAAGATAATAATAACCATTGAAATGCTCTTCTCTGATGGTGGCATTCTTTTGAAAAGCGTATTTGAAGAGCATCAGACATCAAAACCGCTTCCTACTCGTGGAGATTATTAATAAAAGTAGCAGATTTTCTCAAAAAGGAAGTATTCTCGTCACCTATAGTTACGAATGAATAGTTGTATGTTTTCATAAGACTTGACTGTGTTTCATCGAGACACTCTATTGCAATAACTATGGTCCGCAAGTTGGTTGGTTATTAAGCGTGTAATTATGATCACACTTCTTACACACACGATGTGGAAAAGGACTGAATTAGAATCCTCCTATCTCGCCGTCAGGAATCTTTTTTTTTTTTTTGGCTTCTTTCACAACGTGACCGATTTAACCTTGGACGATTTGCTATCATAGAAGACGTTCCATATCAGCAAGTGACAGTAAGAATCAGAAAAAAGAAATGAAGAAACAGATGATCATTTCTGGCTGTTGAAAAGAAAAGAGTGGTGGCGTACAAAGCCTCAGCTCCCCGCTGAATATCGCGACTCTACTACGAAGGACCCAATAATTCCGTTTGATTTAGTTGTACTCAACAGTTATCATAATTGCATCAAACATGCTGTTCGTCAATCAACGCACAACAGCCTCTATTGTTCCAATGAGCTAATCATATTCACGGCAGCCAATCTAGCTAAGCGTGACTTGCAGCTGGCATAACCTTAACGCGCTTTTTTTCTGCCCACTTTCCGCGTGCTATGGAAGGGTAAGTAAATTATGGGATAAGACTCATTAAAACGAGTTTCCGCTCATATGCAGTAGTCGCTAATTTATTTATTTTTTCCCTTTATTTTCGCCGTTGATTTTTAAAGCCGTTTTATTGCGGGACTCTCAACCAAAAAACCTGTGTATGGCAGTTTTCGTGATTTATGATGATAATAATGGTAGCATATTTAGGAATCACAATTAATTTCTGTAGATCAATACTGAGTGTAATTAAATCCTGGATATAATTGACGTTTTTATGCCTCTCGGGAATTTTCTATCATTAGCAGTAAAGAAAACTGTTACAGCAAACTATGGTGTATGGTTAATTATAGACGAGGTCATTTTTAATATGACTTTCCTGCCGAGATGGAAAAAAAAAAATAAAGGAAAAAAAGAAAACACCGGGGGTTATTAGAAAATAAGAAAGGACAAGAAAGTGAACTAAGCGATAGACTTTAACAATGAAATTAAGAAACGAGACTTAAAGGACTTTTAATTATAGTTCTTCACTCAACTAGCTTTGATGATGGACGGTGAAGACGTTGGGAGGATCTCCTTATTCGGGTTCATCGAAATAAGGACTTAAACTTAGAATCGAGGCTCGCTGTTTTCTGAAAAAGACAAATTCTTGGGTTTTCGGAGGAAGGTAGAATACCCGGAAGAAAATCACACGAGCACCGAGTTAAAAACAGTCCTTCAAAGCTACGAAAAACTTCCAAAAAGTATTATGTTACAAGTTTGTGTTCCACTGACATTTTCTCGTTGCTTGAATCTAAGGATGAAACGCTTGTCCGTCTTTGTCAGAATATGGATGAACTGCGTAGTGCGATTTGGTTATTTTATTTTTTCACATAAATTCCCCTTTACGTTAGATGACAAAAAAAAGGAAGAAAAGGAAAGAAATCTTCAGCTCGGAGGCCCGACACGAATGTGCCTTAATTCACTTCCCTCACTGTCTTCGTAGGTAAACGATTGTACCGCAATCTAGCGGTTTCGTGTTGAATGAAAATTATTCAAAAGTCCGTGTACAGAGATTGCGTGACTAACGCTGAGAAGTGGAAAACGTTCTCAAGAAGAATTAGGAAAAGCAGAGCTACCCATTAAAGACAATCGATGTTATACTCGTATAGTACGTCCAATACAGTGTACCATACAAGAGGAGTAGTCCGAATATCCATTCCATCATCGCTAGTTGAAGACCTTCCGGAAATACAGAACAATGAGGACTCTAGATGCTTTTTATTCACTATCAGCATTTTCCATCTCCAGGTTCCTTGTTTTGTGTGTCCTAACAAATTTCAAGTGTTACTCAAGATGTGTTTCTATAATCAATTTGACAGTTAAATTTACCGTTACCGTATTTATTTACATACCCCATCGCGCTCTCTCTTTCGATAGGTTTATATACTAATGTAAGATAGAGAAAATATGCCGGTATTATTGTATCCAAAACAACAGACAGAATGGCATTAAAAATTTTGATTTATTGCTATGATTTGTAACAAATAACAATTTGTTTTATTTCTTGTGACAATGGCAGAATAGCGGTTTCGCCACCTATTTGGAGAAGCCTGGGTTGGACTCCGGTCGATGACTGGAGCAATTTCCAAAGATCACTTCAATCAAGACTGTACTTAGCCGATATCAGGCGGAGGGAGTAGGGTTCCCACTGTAACCATTCCTGGTTTTTGAGCTTGCACAACTTCTACACATATAACACATAATGGTGCAATATGGTAATCGTCAATGATCCTAAAAACTACATCTTGTAACAGTTTTCGTTAATGTCGTGTAATTTTAAGGCCTGAAAACTTACCTCTTTCAGTTTGATTTTTTTGATTTGGTAGTTGTTGGCGCATCGGCTTCTGTGGCCATAATGCACCTCCCAAGGTTTTTGCAGTACTTTGATCCAAGCCCGAGGCGAGAATCGAACCCGCGACCTTTGGGTTGCCGGGCAGGTACTTTACCCACTCGGCTAGCCCGGTCGGCTACCTCTTTCAGTACCTCTTATCTGCATGTTGCAGTGGAATCTCTTGCCATGCTCTTCGCTTGCATTGCCCATATTCGGTCTGAAAAAATCGTGATGAGAACCGGGAGGAGGTAGCCTGACGTAACCGTGTTGAAAATGAAAAAGGTTTTGGGGTTGTAATACAATGACGCGAAATGAATTAAACCTGCTTGTTTTTATTTTCGATGAACTTGCAAAATTCGTAGATCTTCGATTTAGCGAAAACAAAAAACCAGCAGGTTTTGTTTTATTAATATATATTAAACAGCATTCTATACTCGTTTTCTGGAAATATCAAACAAATATTCGTTATAAGTCAACAAACGGTTTTTGTGGAGAATTCTCCACAATATTAAGATGAATGAAAACAGCGAATGATCATTTCCAGTTAGCATATCCATGATATATTTAAGCGCTATGGTTCTCGAATTGCACTTAAAATCTTTTGATGCCAGATTAGTCGAGAACTAAGACCTTGGTTCCGTGAAAATAAAACCCAAGTTAAGATCATAACACTTATTTGGGTTTTATTTCAATATTCGGCACTAGTAACCAGTTGAACTGTGCATTCTGTTGCTCCGGCCCTGATTGCGGAAGTATAGTTTTCAACTGATCTAACAAGAACAATAAGTTCTTTGATTTCGTGCGGTTCTTCACATTCTTTTCTAAGATCTCTTCGAAGCAATCACCCTACTTTGAAAATTGGTTTCTGTAGATTAACACAATGCCTAGAAATTTTACAGTTGAGACAGTCTTTATAACCTCATCTGAATATGAAGAAGAGGAAACATTACAGAGAGAGAAATAAACACCAACAGATTTGTTAGAATTCATATATTTTTATTGTAAAATAGAATAATACAATATTAGTGGTATGTCGTAAAAATTCTGTTCACTGTTTAATATCACCAGTTAATTGTCTTCTGTAACACCAGCTGGAGATTACGAAATTGTTATTTAATTTATAAATCTGAACTATTTATTTATAGTATTTTGCATTAAAACGAGTACCTTTAATTTAGAACTGTGCAATAAATGTTTCATTTGGACATCCAAATATTGAACTATATTACAACTAATACCGGCAAAGGTAGCTTCGATAAACATTTTTCAAAGTTTTGTCAGGCGTTGCAGTTTTCCTCATCTTCCTTTCGGTATATACTGTATATTGACTGTATGTGACATTTATTAAATCTTTTGTACCTGTTAAACTGCAGCCCATGAGAGATTAACAGAGTCAACGGATAAAGCATTTTTAATTGGCTTCGGGAAAAAAATGTGTCTGCCAAAGTTTTAGGGAGAGAATATTTGTAATTATTTGAGACACTCGCCGTTTTCTGATAAAACTTTACAGCAATACATTGACCGTTTAATGATATGCGGTTAAAGAACAAGAAAACAGACTTTTCCAGACGATTAGTATCTTATTGGGCACCTGTCGCCAAGCAACTTAATGATCCTGAAGATGAATAGTTGATCATCAACCGTCTCACTGTATTGGAGTCTCTCAAGCGTGCGAAACAGCTGGTGCATGTTTGTTAGGCCGCACTGTGGTGGGATTAAATCATTGCCTTGTGGCTAAGTGCGAGGAACGAGACAACACTCCAAGTAAACACACTGCGTTCATTGAACAGCTAGGAAAGGAGGAAATTGTCTTAATGGCATTTTTACCAACGCGGTGGGTCAGAGAAGGGAAGCTGGCTTACGAAAAGTATTGCTATCTGTCGTCAAGAGACAATCTTAAAGGTTTTACAAATACGGCCAATGACATGGAAGAAAATGAAGTTATTCAGAGAGAAAGAAAGGGTGATTTTTTTCTCTTCTTTTTCACTTTGTTACTCTTTCTTTACTTTCCTTATTTTTCGTGGCATTCCTTTCTCCACTCTTTCTCTTATTAATGTGCTATTCTTTCTTCTGCTTATTTTTGCCGTGTGTCTGTATCGGTTTATCACACGCTTACCTCTGGAAAGATCTAATTTCAAATCAAATCCTACCAACTTAGCCATTCTTAGAAGGAGGTAGTTCCTCCTCTCCTCGAAACATCTTTTTTTTTTTTTTTATTTTTTAATCACCAAAAGCAATCTGACTTCTAGAATACATTCAGCTGACAGATACAGTAGATAAATTTATTAATATACACAATAGAAAACGCAACAAGGAAGGACTCTTCTGTTATTTTTCCTGAGAGGAAACCGTGAAGTCATATTCGGGTAAAGCCTGGAGTCTGTGATGGGATTGACAGCATATATACACTGGAAAAAATTTTATAAGGAACACTACCTGGTATTGTATAGAAATTTATTCTCTACCAAAAAACAACAGTGGTCGGTCTCACTATTGTCTTCAGGAGACGAGCACGTTTCTTTACATTTGTTAGTTTTCTTGATGGAGAAAATGCATACATTCTGATGGCTCTGAAAGCCAGAGAACAGGAAGCCTACGAATATCCAACACAATGTGGGACAGAGGGCGAGGTACACCGTCCTGCTAGAAAGCAAACATAACATGATGTAGCTAGTCCATGAATCGTCCAGTAGATTCTTACCATCTAGACATTAATCCACATTTATCAGGTATCCCAGTTGCTCCTCATTAAAAATTTCCCAAACCACACGCTGTCCTGATGGCCTGTAATTTCTGCAACAAGCATGATAGGCCCAAGTTGAATCCATAACTTCCTGTTGTTTTCTTTTTACCATGTTCCTACTCGTATCTGCATGATGCAATTCGAATCGGAATTCAGCAGAGACCAGACAACTCCTTTCCAATGTCCAGGTCTAGTGATGGTTGGTCTATTTCTCTTAATTAAATCTAAGCAGTGGTGTCTGATGCCGTGGATTAGTCCACAACTGAACTATAACGATTTTAGGCAGCATGAACCTCCTCTACTTCTAAATTCAAATTCGTCTCTGCTGCTCTCAAGTACTCTCCTAACCTCTCATTTCCGGTCACCGCTTTTGCGCTTAAGGGCAGGTTTCTTCGCTATGAGCCATTTCTGCACCCCTTCATACTGCTGTCTCCTTCCCCGGACCACTGATATCGCTCCACAGATTTGTAGTAAATGATGACTGTGAAATAGCAGTACGTTCGAAGATTTCCTTGTAGAAGAGTAGCGCTTCTAATAAATTGTGGACTGAGGATATGAACACATTCATCGGAAATATCAATACAGATAAGTTAAACTTCTATAAGCACAAAATTCTAAAAATCGAGTAAGAGCATCTTTCAGTTGACTTTTACGATTCAATAAATCATCTGGCAGATCAACCGTGAAACGTATTTGCTTTCCATTCCTGACAATGAAGTTGGTTTTTTAATTAGCTAAAAACATAGGAAACAAAAATGAATTTTCAAGCAAACTCTCAGAGAGAGAGAGAGAGGTAGGTAGGTAGGTAATGCGCAACTGGAGCTTTCGCATCCACCTCAATCCAAGCAGCCAGGTCATTTGTTCTAAGACTTACAAGCAGCCATTGCTTCTTGTTCTGAAAATGCTACTAATTCACGGTAATTATTAGTGATCTGGTATTTTCCACTACATCTTTTTTTAGCAGTTTTCAATTGCTGTTGAGCTTACTTTCTCTCATGCTAATCCAATATTGTATGCAATGCCTTTCAGTGTTAATATTTACAGAAATTCTATAACTTGAATTTCTGAGTTCACAACATGAGCAATTAGCTTAGTACGATGATAGACTTTGAAGGCTCGAATAATTCCCTGATCCATGGGCTGAATTCGTACAGTTTTATCCTTGGAAATGCGACTCTGATCTTGCCATCTTTCGATTTCAGGACATCAGCTGAAAGTTGAACTAGGCAGTGATCCAACAATAACAGAGCTTTTTCTTCAAGTTTTTTGGAAAGCAAATGGCGTCTCACCGATAGTACAAACTCACTTTCAAACCACGAAGCAAAAATATCACTTTTCACCCAAGCGCTGGAGCTATTTTTATAACTCAGGTAGAGATTTCATGTTGACGTGCTTAAAACACCGGGGACTTCGACTTTTACCGATGCACTAATGCTTTCTGTGTTAGTTTTCATTCTTGCTTTTTTTAGGTGCCTTTTTAATATCCCGTGACTTGTCGGGGAGAATGTCATAGTACAACGTTGTTGTTGTACAACTATTCATCTGTGAATTCACCATCTTGAATCACATTACGCAGAAATTCATGGAACCTCTTCTGCTGCTATAATGTCAACAAATGCAGATTCGCCTACGAGACTAACCTGGGATATCCCATGACGAGCCTTCCATGTGCAAAGCCACCCTTCAGAAGCTTTAAATGTGTCATCATCCCCACCAAGTAGCTTATGAAATTTAAGTGTCCGTGCTTTCAAAAATAACCCCATTTATCAGTATTCCTCCATTATGTTTCTGCGGAAGCCACTTATATAAGCATTGGTCCACATCACTGATTTCACAAAGTCTAGTTTTCTTTCTTTGGAAGCCCATTTCATCTTCTATGGAGTCTATGCAATTTTTTTTTATTCTTTCATCCAACCAAGAATCGTTCCTTCTGGAATTCCACAATCGCGAAACATACTGCATTTTGTTTCGCGACTAATCTTTCGTTAATCTTTAACTTTTGTTCAAATGTATAAGTTGTTCTTTTGATAGCCATTATTTCAGCCCTGTTGATTTACTAATTTACAAACTACTTTTAATGTACTCTTAATTGATAAAAACAAACAAACAAACTAACTAACTAACTAACTAACTAAATAGAGATGATACAAATAGAATTTACTCTATATATTGACTTTAAAACTTTGCTCTGTACCTGATTAAATATATTAATAAATTAGGAAACCCATGTTAATATCTAGAACCTAATAATATAACAAATAAAATTATGTCCTAAAAATAACGCCTGATAAAAAAAATTCGACTAGAAGAATCAGTAGTTTAAAAATGAATCTGAATTCCGTTACTCCTCAGATTTTTGAAAAACAAAGAAGTTGAATATCAAGATCATCCTCATAGTATATTTCTCTGAGATAGTTTTCTCTTATTTTACATCCAAAGAAAAAAAAAAATAATAAAGAACTATCGCATATCAACACATAAGAAAATGCAAAATCATCTTATATTAGTTTTATTTAAAGGAATGAACCTTGTGGTCTGAAAACTGAAGATAAAATCTCTGCTCTCAAGAAGATTCAATAAGATATTCTTTTAAATATCACTTTAAAAATTCTCGATTTTGAATATCTTCAGAACGATTCAAAACTTTCTTCATAACAAGAATTCTGCTATCTTTTAATGATTCCTTCCTTCACCTGTAAAAGGAGCCATTCTCACCTCATCATTGGAGGGCAGCCAAGTATGACGTCATTGCGATATTTCCTTGAGAGAAATCTCGAAGCAAATCTAATTTAAATGTCACCCTCGTTTTCGACGCTGACATGATGACATTAAATTCTGGTAGGTGTCGCTGAGGTCGTGACATAATGTATAAATCAGGACATTCGTTAATCCTTTATGATTTAAATGTCACCTATACATTCTGCTCTTTTGCCTTGAAAAACTTCAGGCCTTTATTTGTGAATTTTCTTTGAGGAAAGAAAATTCACAAATGAGCATCATCTTTGATATCAAATTAAATTAATTTGAACTGCTCTGCTTTTTTTCTGGAGATTGTGATACACAATTTGGCACACTGGTCATCTCGAGTATTCCATAAGGCCATCCATTTGTGCGGGGAAAATATGAGGATGGCGCTCTACGAAAATTATTCCATATTTTGCAATAACTTTAACACTTAAATGCATTTGGCAGCTTAAATGTAGTTGTCAAATATGCAGATTATGTATAATTCTCAAACGTCCGTCCCTTTTCCTAGTTCCTGAGCGGTTCGCTTGATCTAAAAGCTAATAAGAACCGCGATGCTTATTTCGGCAAGGACATTCAGTGAAAATTTGCTTTCGCTAGACCACGACGGCTATTTCTGCCACGTTCTTTATCGTTATGTAGACTTACATCTGCAAGGAGAGCTTCTGCCTGTTTGGCTTAGCAAGTATATTTGCTGTGTCTTTTGAATCTCTTCAATAATTAGAAATTCATTTTCGTGGTATTTTTAACAAGCATAGCCTTTCATTTAACTTTTAATCTTCAACTGTATTCAATAATAAGAATAATTATACTATTAATTTTTATACCAACGCTTATTATTAACAGCAAAGTTTCTGGCAGATTGAACAATTTATGTCCAAAATGATACCTTCTCGGACATCCAAGATCCAAGTTGCCACACCACGCTGCTAATCGGTCTACAGTAAATTCAAGAATGTGTAAAAGTTACAGTTATTATGTTCTATGATAACTGGAGCTGTGGATCTGCAATTTTACATTTTGTTGTTCTGGACATTTTTTGTCAATAATTAATCCAACTGTAATATTGCATTGATGGCAAGCACCGTAGTGAATATTTAATCACATTATTTATGAGTAAACTGTACACTTTAATGAGTCCGCTACAATTTATTCAGAAAAGATATACATATTTAGATAAAACGAATTCAGTTAGTCATGTTTAATTAATATCGTACTCCATTATTTGATCATAACAAATTTTCCCAACTGTTCCATTGCTGTGCATACCCATATTCCAATAGACCGGCGGTTCCCAATCTTTTTTGACTCCCAAACCCCTTTTAACATAATATTTTTTATCGCTAACCCCTAAGCCTATATTCTCTGAAATCGTAAAATAGTACTGATTTTTTATTATAAAATATTATAAAAGTACTACGTTTTTATAGGCGACATTGCATAATAATAAAAATTATTATTAAGTATTATTTATACTTTGTAAAGCAATTATTAATCAGTCCAAACTAGATTTCGAACAAGCTAAGAGTAGAAAACTTGCTTCTTGTCCAAATCGTAGCCGAGCATTCTGGCTCTTTCCAAAGCTATTGGAAGCAATTTTTGTCCATCTCTGTTCCCACCTCTGTCAAAACCAGATGGTTCTGTTGCCACATTAGCCAAAGATAAAGCTGATCTGCTAGCATCCTATTTTTCTTCCAACTCATGTATTGATAATCTTGGTAAATCACTTCAAACCGTTCCCAGTACACTCCATTCAATAAATCCTGTGGTTTTTCGTTAAAAGTATGTTGATCATTTTGATGAATCTGATGCTACGAAAGCTCCAGATTTTGATGGTATTTCTCCACTTTTTCTCAAAACCCGTGCCCCTGAACTTACTCCTGTTTTGTGTCGTTTTGTTTCACTTTCTTACTCCAAAGGTGTTTTTCCTTCTGCTTGGAAATTTGTTCATATCCAGCCAGTTCTTAAAAAGGGTGACAATTATCACATTGCGATTACTTCTACTCTTTCCAATGTAATAGAGAAATCAATTAACTACCAACTCAAACTATCTGGAAATCTTTCATCTGATCAACGATTGCCAGTATGGATTCCGTCAGTCTCGTTCCACTGGTGATATTCTAGCTCAAGTTGCTCATCTATAGACAAATTAAATGGAAAAGTTTGGTGAAACTCAAGCCATTGCTATTGATAATTCAGGGGCTTTTGATCGTGTTTGGCATAAAGGTCTTCTAAATAAGCTTCCATCTTATGGTTTGCCAGCTGGTCTTTGTGATTGGGTATCCAGTTTTCTCTCTGACCGCTCACTGCGAGTGATGGTAGACGGCTCTCTGTCTTCTAACTTCTCCACTAATGCTGGTGTTCCCCAAGGTTCAATTCTTTCCCCCACTCTTTTCCTCTTGTATATTAATGGCCTTCTTCCATTGACCAGAAATCCTATCCATAGCTTTGCTGATGATAGCACATTGCTTTCCGCCTTCCAGTTTGAGAAACCCTACTCTGCTCAAACAATTTAACTTCTCGAATGTCCACTACCAATTCCTTAAATGCGGATCTCCAGGAAATTCTTCAGTGGAGCAAATAAAACTTAATTTCAATCCTTCTAAAAGTCAGGACTGTCTTAAATCTCGCAAAAAGGATTCTTCTGCCTTTATGCTTATCTTCGATGACACTCCGATTTCTAGGCAAGATCTTGGGGATTACTCTGACTTCTAATCCATCTTGGCATAAAGCACATTACAAATATTGCTTCTTCTGCATCTAAAAAACTTGGTTTTCTCTTTCGTTACTTTTCATCCAAACACTTGTCTACTCTGTTGAAATCTCAAATCTGGCCTACCATGGAATATTGTTCCCACATCTGGGGCAGTGCCCCCAAAACCTCTCTCAGGCTTCTAGCTTCCATTCAGAAGAGGGCAGTTAGGTGAAATAAATCATCTGTAACAGAGTCTCTCCACTCGCTGTCTCATAGACGTTCTGTTTCTGTTGTATGCCTTTACTTGCATGGGCACTGTTCTCCTGAATTGGCTTTTATAATTCCCGCTCTCTCTTTCAAAGCAGTCAAACACATGTCCCAACCAGTCAACATCCTTTTACTGTCTAAGTTCGTTTCCACAGAACCAACTTTTCTTCTTTCTCATTTATTCATTCAACTAATGTTTTCTGGAACAACCTTCCTTCATACGTATTTCCTAAAAATTACAATCTGCAGGAGTTCAAGTCTAATGTCAACAAGTATCATCTATCACCTTTTCAACCTATGCACGGTACTAAGTATTATAGGTTCTAAAAAAAAAAAGATATGGGTAATGCACTTCCATCGTTTCTACTACCCAGGTAGTATGCATACATCGTTTGATTATATCTCATATTGTGAATACCTTCACAATGAGTTGCCGAGGTATGAATAAGTAACTTCACCAGTGGACAAGAGTAATGTTACTTATTCTCGGCGGATACCTCCACCCAGATGGCACCGTTTCGAAGCTTGTTGGCTTACTCATCGGTGGGTGGGTGGGCAGGTACCATGTTGTTTCAATAGTCACAACCCTTATGAAGGTTATGAAGTATAACTCCACAATATGAGAGATGCTTGATGGTTTGCATGGTTTAAAATAAAAAATATTTCTTGACTAATATTTCTTGGTTACTGCACTTCCATCATTTCTACTACTCGGTAGTAGCATTCATCGTTTGATTATATCTCGCATTATCCATGCATAAACAACCTTTTTGATACTCTTAGACATTTAGTCAAGAAATAATTTTAGATATTTATTTAACATGAAATACTGTAAAATACTGTAAGAATAATGTTTGTTTGTTTGTTTGTTTATGGGCTTTACGGCGCAAGGGCAGCAAGGCCACAATGCTCCTTTACAATAATATACCTATATAAATCTAAGCAGACGCCATTACAGAATTTTTAGTACCAACCCCCAGGGGTTCGTGAACCACCGATTGGGAACCGCTGCAAGAGACGGTAGTGAAAAGAAGGCACACGTGATGTCTTTTCCCAACAACAATAGCGGCTTCTTACTTCATTCTAGAATACAAAGTTCTTTGATTAAGAATTTGGCAGCCCCAAAATAGTTCGCCAATCTATATGCCTGTGATGACACTTATGATTTCAATTAGCAATAAATTTAAATTCATTCCTATTTTGTCAATAAGGGTTTACGTTAAGAGTATTCGAATATTAAAGATATGCCATATGTGAATATGTAGAATATTTAAAGAAAAATCTTTTTTGTCTGCCTAGAAATGACAAAGTTATTAAAACAGTTGCAGATCAACAGTCCACTTTTTGTTTTCTTGTAATTTTTTGTACTTTCTATCTCGTACCTTGCTAAATTATTGGAATACACCAGCTATGTGATGGTTTTACCCGACTTGCCTTATGTTCGAATCGTTAGAAGTATAATAAACTTTTTTTTGGTAGATTCTTCGAGGAAGGATAGTAACTACTCTTGTATATTGCGCATGGTAGACTAATATTGCCAACTTTCCAAAAGTCAAGTAATGACTCTTATAAGTATTGCTAATCAGCAGACAACATCATTGCTCGGTGGTCAATACATTACAATATTTCGTAAGTTTCTTGCGGTTGGAACCAGCGAGCCCTCTTAAGTTTCAAACTTCTAAATTACAAAGTTTTAAATTACAAATTTTTTTAAGTGGAAGGCAGATTGTGGCAAAGTCAAAATATCGGATGCTGATTTCTTCCCTAAAATATACGTGTTTTAAAGTATCATCTATCATAAATTTTAAACCAATTTTTATTGTAATAATGAAACTCATTCTACGGATTAGTTAACAGAGAAAGTGGTAATCCTTGCCAGGTGCGTATTCAGAGGTGGGCAGAGAGGTATATGCCCCCCCCCCCTTAAGCATACATATAAGTGTTCCTAGGTCAATCTAAACAAAAACACTCAAAAATCTGGTCATCATGTCCCCCCCCCCCCCTCACGATGATACCTGGATAGTGAGCGATCCTTGCGACTACTTATTGTCCCTGTGGTTACTCTGAACTTTGACTGTAAATGTCAAAGTTCAGACACCATTTCGTAATATTTTATGATAAATTTAATTCTTACCTTTGGCAAAATCATTATGTTAAAATAGAAAATTACTAAAATGCACAAATACAATGCGATATATGTTATATAATTTTATTAATAATAATTTATTTCCTTTCATAAAAAAAAACTGTATTTAAATTTTCAATTTAATATAAACCATTAAAATGATAGTATAGTAATAATTAAAAATAGTAAATAATATTTTTAATAATAAATATTTTAATGAATTTAAAAGAAAAATTAATAAATGTGTTTTAAAAGTTAAAATCATTTAAACATTTATTATTTATTTTTATTTATTTATTTATTTATTTAACGTATACCAAATTTTCGAATGCGTTTCTTTTGTTTTTCGTACGTTTGTTGTCTGCTGAGAAGTGCATTGAAGTGGCCTGGAGTAAACTTACTGCGATTTCACTTCGAAGCACTCTCCCCTTTAGATCACCGATTGTAAAAGGTAGTTCATTTGCACGAGCTGATAAATCGGTTGTAGCCCACACGAAACTTATTTGAACAGTGTGAAAAATTTTTCTCGGTAACATCTGCTAATACGTTTATAAGTTGTAAAGAGAGGAACGTTTTGCGCATTAAATATAATTTAAGGATGGAGGAAAATAAGTGATAATTCACAGAGATTTTCCCACGTAATGCAGAACAAGAGAGCCTCGCTTAATCTAATGCTCGAGTATAGCTAATCTTACCTTGCTTTCACAAATTAGTTTCGGAGTAAGCCTGAAATATAGCTTTCCCTGATGTGACGTCATCATCAGCGCCCATCACCGAAACGGATCGCAGCTAGCGTACACGTTGGCGCCGCATGATGCACCATACAAACGAAAAATAAGGTTCTTCTCCAAATGGCTGGAAATGAGCCATCTGCGAAGCGCCATTTCTGGTACACTTAGAACGGGCCGGGTGGCGACCACGGCTGGCTGCGCATGATTTATGGCTGCTACCACGCACGCGGGGACATTTGGTGGTCGGAGGTTTTTTATGGGAAGAAGAAATCACCGGCAAACGATGTGTTCACAAATGCACAGCTTTTACGTGCAGCTGCCGAAAGCGAACGCTACAAGGGCGTACTTATCGACGCCTTGGTCGGAGACGTATCTGTCGCCCCCTCCATTTTTTTCTTCTTTTTTATCCCCTCTCCTCCTCCTCCTCTTCCCTCCTTTCTTCCTCCTCGTCCTCTTTCTGGCTTTCATATTTTCTTACTCAGTAAAGATTGAACATACTCAGGGAAAGTGCGCGTGTGTATGTGCTCGCCATAGATAGAAAGAGAGAGAGAGAGAGAGAGAGAGAGTCAGATGAAAAATGAAGAGTCAGCAGGATTTAATACAAACGGCCGCCGTTAACTACGGCTCCATAAAACAATTCAACTAGCGTAGGGTGAGTGAGAATTTATCGCCACTTCTTGTTTGGCGAAATGCGTGACCACTTCTCTGTAAAGTCGTCAGTGCTGATTGCCATCAACAACAGAAAGGAACAAAACCTCGACAGAAATAGAAGTATTCAATTAGTGGTGTTGTAAACCATTATCTCTGGGGCTTTCGTCACTGTTTCATCGTCAGAGAACCCTCGCTTTACACTTCAATTTTTAGTGCGCACACGCCATTCATGACTTCCCCTTTTTCATGGACTTTGTGATCGAAGGTTAAAATTAAGCTCCATAACATTTGACTATACGATTATAAGCTAATATAGTAAAAAATAACCTATTATTAGTATTGAGTACGTCAAAATGGAGTGCCAGGATGAATCCATTCATCAAACAGACAATGATAACCATTTGAGGTTCGAATAAAAGCAAAGCTTCTTCACTGTGGGTTGTTTTGCCAGTTCAGAAATATTACGGATTAGTATTAGCACTGATATAATAACCGGGTATTGCCAATTATGGGAGTGATTCAGCCCAGCGTTCTTTATCTTGATACGTATATACGAAAGAAAAGCGAGATGGAGGACATTACAAACGGCCGGTCAGAACCCTACATCTTGAGGAAAATTGCAGGCCCCAGTGCGAACGACAATTGGTTGTTTCGCTCGTTAGCTGAGGTAGCTGTTAATTACTTAGCGTAATGACAAGGTTGATAAATGGCCTTAATTAGAGCTTACCTGGAAAATAACGACCGCTAGAAATAAACCCTGTTATTAAAAATATCTGGGAGCTTGCTGTAGTCATTTACGTGCAATTTATGGTGAATTAACTAAAACAGAATGGAGGACGCTCGTTGTTTCTGTCCCGGGTCGGGTCTTCTCTATCAGGAGCATCTTATAAAGAAATTTAAGTTCACGAAAACAACTTTTAATGGTATCGTTAAGCTACGTTTAGCTCGGGGTGCACGCCAACTTGACAAGTTGCGATACATCAGCTCATACAAATTGTAACAGACACTTCCAGCGTTGACTTTTCTAGATAAATTTTGTGTATAATGCTTGTACGATATAAATGAGCCACAAAACTGACGAATGCGTAGTTTCTGCATTTTATCAGAATGGAACAGAAATTTCTGACGTTTATGTGCGCTAATTAGGAATCGTAGTTCAAAAATTGGATATGTTTACAAGAAAACCTCTTTAATTCGGAATTTCTGTAATTCGGACTGCCTTCTTCTTTTTATATGTGTACAGGGTTTCATTTATGCATAACGGAGATCTTCCCTACACGAGAATGAATTTAATGGTACATTTCTGAACATCTTTCAGAGTGGTTTCACAGTCACTTGTAAAAGAAATAAAATTATTCCAAAGGGGAGTCTTTTCATCGCAGCAACCTTTTATCGATGCCATTTCCCTTTAGTTTTTAATATTTTACAGCATGAAAGGTATTCTCTGCATCTGATGAACGGTGGACTTTGCCCATCAGAGTAACTTTTCTTCCTTCTAATTATTCTTACTCTTATAATCTACTTGACAATAACAGTAATGAATTTCAGGAAAAAGTGTGATATTAAAGTCCAACGCCATGGTTAGAAGTCAAATATCGAAGTTATTCTGATATCAAGGTCCATTTTGATGAATGAAAATGGATCTTGGAAATGGTCCATTTTCATTCATCAAAATGATTGATGCGCCCAGAAAACGAATGAAGAAGAATCCTGAGATTTGGTTCACAGATGATCTAGTCATTATAATTATAATAATAACGAGAACACCAAATAATTCAAGAAATACTGAGTGGAAGCTAAAGATTAATTTTAGAAGAGAGCTTGTCAAGAATTAGTGTTAAATAACAGAGATAATAGTTTTTAGAAACAGAAATGTAAAATTTCTATTTTACGTTTAAGCAGATGCGAGAGGCGAAAATAAGCTATACGAAATTAAAGGAAACAATATTGTGAAATAAATGCAGGGGATCACAGTTAAGAAAGAAGAGGACAGAATAAAGGAAGGAAATCGAACTGACTCGAGCAGTTCAGCCCACTCCCCATAGTAGTGTACTAATAAACTGTCAACTTGGAAAATTCTTTGCAGTATTGAATTTATATTTAGGTGTATAGAGACGATGCTCAGGCATATTGTTCATACGAAATTCTTTAACATGCTGTAATAAAATCTGTTGTCCAAAATATTTTTTTGGAGAAAAAGATCACGGCTAGTGTA
This sequence comes from Mastigoproctus giganteus, assembly GCF_048544385.1. Taxonomy (NCBI): domain Eukaryota; kingdom Metazoa; phylum Arthropoda; class Arachnida; order Uropygi; family Thelyphonidae; genus Mastigoproctus; species Mastigoproctus giganteus. The sequence goes on from NC_143577.1 coordinate 90,262,995, forward strand.
GAAGCCTTTATGAAAGTGTAGTTCAGGGTGAATTTTTGAAATGAGAACCCATAAAAATGCGAATCACTTCGAATAAAAGGGTGCTCGGAATGTGCATGTGCAGTGGAAGCGGTAAATGAGCGTAGCGTTCTCCCCAAAAAAGTGTGTTCATGGTGGAACATTGCCTCAGAATAGACTGGGAATGCGAATTTTGTGAGTCGTGTTGGCACATCGGCTTTTGTGAAGAACGATTAGATACGCTGCAGCCAGTGTTTTTGAACATACTTCTTCGTGCTGTTATATTGTAATCGCGGTGATGATCATTTTCAACATTCTTTGTGACACATTTAGTAACGTTAGAGAATAAAGAATGGAACTTGCAAATTTCATGTCTCTAGCACTCTTTTAGGTGAAGTTATTCATATTTTCACGGGTTCTCATTTAAAATATCGCTCTGTGTCTTAGTATGTACAAAGTTCTTGATCATTTATCCAATATTTATTCCACCGCACTTTATGGCTGCAATATAAGTGCGATAATCTTGTACACAGTCACTGATACTAATAAATTGTAGTTTATTACTGGTAAAGGCACATTGCTGTCGTAAAACTTTCAAAGTATCTATAATGACCAGTTCAGGAGCTACCATAATTAAGAATAAACTTTTAAATTTTCATATCTTTTTGTTCTACCGAAGAACCAAACCCGACACTGAAATAAACAGTAGATATTTCAAATTAATACACCTACCAATTATTGCATCAGTTTATAACTCCCCTTTTCATCTTGGCTAACATTTCACTAAAATATTATTACATTCCATCTCTCGTTAAGAATAAATCAGACAATAAGGATGGAGAACTTTAAAAAAAAGTAGACTACTTTCTACAACCAGATAATCAACTTTAAACTGTTTACAAGTTTAGCCTCCGATGCAGAGAAATTCTGTTGTAAACTCATTGCAGAACTTGAAAATGCCAGCAACCTTCGTGAAACATGCAATGTTAACAGCCCTTCTGTTTCAGACGAATTTCCACTCAAAACTATTTCTGGAGAGCCGTACATGATTATTCAGTCCAAGATGTTAAGTTGTGAGTACAGATGTTGACATACGAAGCGGAATCGATAGTTTGTATTGACAAAATGTTTGGATTGAGAACTGTTGTGAACAGTTCAAGTGCATTATGACGACGGTGACAATCTGCGCAGTGTTCTGCTGTCTTCGCTTCTGTCGTAGAAAGTAAGTGGCGGGAGGTTAAACAGGCTTTCACTTATCCCTCTAAAAGGCACATATAAGACATTGCAAACGTACGTAGTATGGGGAAAGGCGTACTTTGAGAAAACTGCTTGGGAGAGTCTAGAAAAGTAAATCAAACTTTAAATACAATTTGAATGACACTTTCAATGTCATTCAGATGGCATACCGTTGCAAACTAATGAGGTCTAACATTCAAAATTGTTCTGAAGTTATAGGCTTTGCAGTTTTGAATTTACATGAGGGTCATTAGATGATTCTCTACACTTCGCATCCACTGCCTTGAATCTGTCGCATCTCTTTTGGACAAAACAAGTTATAAGAAGTACAACTGATTGTTTATCGAGATTATTTCTAAATATTAAGTGGTGTATAAATATTGTTTTAATCCCGATTCATATAACTGTGTGTGTCCTAGTTCGATAGAAGGTAAAACAATTGCAATTTAGCTTTATTTTAAAGAAATACTACGTAGATTAAAAAATAGAAAATAAATCAAATTGCAATTAAAGATGTACATTTAATATAGTCAATCCTTGAGTAGGGTTTGGCGAACGGTGTTTCGGAAGTTTAATTTTGAAAAATAATGCACATAGTTTTATAGATGTAGATTGTGATATTATTTATATTTAATCTGGGTAAGGACCTACAAAAATATTTCAAGAAGCTCAGGTTACACCAGACCGAGAATCTGCACAACAGCCTTAAAAACATTTTGGACTTCTACCGATGACCTTTCAAATCGTTTAGATTTCATGACATCGTTGTTGAAGTGGCTGACATAATGAATCTATATCCATGTCCGAAAGTGAGCGGCTGAATGCGGTCAGCTAGTGAAATAGATGAATACCCTGAAGAAAAACGTGTATACAATAATAAACATTTGTCATTCTTCTCCACAGAAATTCATCGTAAAAATAAACTCAGCGGCAGTAGATGATGTATCGCTACACGCTAAGTTTATTATACTCCCGTGTTTACTCATGTACACCAATATGAAAGTTACCTTGTTTTCTGGTAGTTTTTTTTTTTTTTTCTTTTCTTTTCTTTATTTTTTTCCCCGGCCTTCTCAAGTTTGTTACTATGATTTTCCATCAGCTGCCTACGAGCTAGAGGCTTTGTTATTTTGAAACCTTAATGTTCTCTTTCTGGCTAATGCTGTTCTTGCGTGTCTCCTTGGTACCTGCGCGTGTAGAGCGCAATGCGAGCTCTACGTGCTTCACTGACAACAACCCACCTGCCAAACCTCATAAAACATTGATGCCTGAGACGACCAGTTTGACTTTCCTGAAATATGCCAACCCCCATCAATCACACGTATCATTACAATAATGGAAGCCACAAACTTAACTACCCTGGGATTGGTCTGTAGTTTCTTAGTTTTGTCCTTTGGCATACACACACAAAACAGCGAGCTATTTTCCATAGGAAATGATACTAAATAGCACTCGTGTCTTTCGAGCATGACAAATGATTAGGTCTCAAGACATTATTTTAAAATGGATTGCAATCTACGTGAACAAAAACTTCTCTCAGAAACTAAAATAAAGGAAGTGAAACCCTGCTGTCTTCTTGAACTAACTTAGGCTTCTCTTAGATGAGACAATTGGATGCGAAAATTGCGATCATTTTGAAGTTTTGGGAATACAGTACAGACAATTCAGGTTTTGGACGGCTTCTCGTGCGTTAATTGTAATGGACTCGCGTTGAAATAATCTAAAAATTGTTGTTGGAATTTGTATTTGCAAACCACAAAGTGAGATTTTAAATATGTGCTGTAAGTGAATGTGTACAGTATCGACAGGACGTGCAAAAATACATAAAATAATAAAAATAAAACTAGAAAAAAAACTAAAGAAATGCTCTTTCTAATAACTAACTCAAAGGCTGGATGTGGTCAGCTCTACTGGCTATCCTGAAGTATAAATATAGCGAATTTATTCTAAAGATCCGATTCCAAATATGCTGTCGTGCCATATTTGGTATTTATTCGATGTCCAAATAAACAACACTTCTAAAAAGAGAAGTAAAATAATATTTATTCTGGGGATGGCACCGCACTATGGATGAATACGAAAATCTCTATTACGAGGTATGACATTTATTTGTAATGTAATACTGAGGCAATCCGTTGCGAGAACCTCGCCAAATAATATTCAGGAAAAAGCACACGCTGTATCGAGCGGATGTTATACACAACTTTTTTTTTTTTTATTGAAGGTTGTGGAAGATTATTCAATGATTTCCAAAGAAACAAAATGCGGGTGCCCCATGGCCTGGTTGCCCTGGCTCTGAACCACATGTCTCAGAAATGAAAAATAATTATTTTTAACTATAATGAGTAGATAACAGAGACATCTAATTAGGCCTATTAGATGTCTCTGTTATCTATAATTGCAAATACATTTACAATTGCTATCAGTGTGAATATTTTAGTAGTATTCTGCCCAATTAGGCGATTATCAAGGGATAGCATATATAATAAGTCCTTACATGTAAGACGCGAGACATTAAACGATAAGAAATTGCACTACGCTCTGTTTTAATCCGTATAACTGAAACTACGAAAAAAATGAAAGCGCAGTTCTGGTTACTGACAGTGCAGAAAATAAAAGAAACTTCAGACCTAGTCCTAAATACAGACAGACAGACGGCAAGGCGAAAGAACGCTCCCTTGACAGATGATGAGGCAGCAGTATTAGTTCCGCACACCCATAACTGTGATTGGAGCTAGCTAGGGCAGTGAGGGTCAGAAACTAAGAGCTGGAACTCGGCATCAATTGCCAATCAATCAGGGTGGTAGCAGAGCTCCGAGTGGCCAGAGCAATTGGTGGCGATTTGTGGGACGTGAGATCGCCATTTGTCCGCTACTCTTCTTTCTTGGAGAGATTTCAGAGATTAAAAACTTCTCCCTCACCCTCTGGACGTGGTTCTTTTTATCCTCGTAGTGCCATATCAAGCACACAGTGCTTACATCGCATGTGGGAGATAGTTATTGCTGGCGATGGTAGTGCCGGTAGCTAGACACGTGAGTGCCGTGGACTTAAATGATTGCTGAAAATTAAATCTCCCGCACCGGATTACGTAACTTGGCAATATCTTTTAGAGCGTCACACTTTTAGGTGATATAGAGGCTGCTGGGATTCGTATTGAATTTCTTTTCTACTGGGTCTTGCTTTTTCTTATCACACATCTGAAAAGAAAAGATTTACCAGAAGAATTAAAGATCTTTATCTAAGAATTAATGTTGAATACAACGTTTTGGTTAATTTCATTGATGCGCATTTAGTAATTGGTGATTTAATCAACCAACAAACCCTGGATTCTTCTAGTATCCATAAAGATTTATTTATTACAATGTCCATCCGATCTTACGATTTATGTTTACTCTTTTCATAGCTTATGATCAACAGATGTTGCAAATGCATTATACGTATGGAAATTATTCCTAGTTTAGTAGGTGCTCAGTAGCATAATGGATGGAAAATTTTCAAAAAAAAAAAAGGAATTATATTAATTATTGTTTCTTGGGTATGAAAGAGAAAATAAAAGAAGCGCTATGCAAAAATATAAAACTGCATTAACTGGGACTGCAGTGTAGAACTCATGGACAGCAAGTCTGAATCAGATGCTGAGTACAGACCTAAATTAAACTGTCTGGATCGCCGAAATCTGGCCTAAATTAATCTGGTGTCTTAAAATAGCACAGAGATTGCCAACAAACTGATCGACACTTTTTCGTTTGTTAGGGTTTCTGTTTACAACGAGTATTTTCCAATAGAATACTCAGTACTTTGACGAGCTGAATGTTTAATAAAAATAGCAACGGGGGGGGATGGATTTTTTGTTGAAAAGGGTCATTTCCTAAGATGATATTTGACTCGTCACAGAGGTTGACTTGTATCCATTTTCTGCCTAAACTAAAGCTCGCAACAACTGTAAAACAATTTTTGAAATGTAAATTGGTGAAATAATGAGCATTGCAAACGGCGTGGAGTGTAATCCGCCTTTAATTTCTTAAAGAATTAGAGACTACACGTATTCTGAGACATTTCGTGGCGCTTCCTGTACCACTTCTTCAGTGAATTCCTGTAATGGCGTCCTTATAACACCATCAACCTCACATATGTACCACGAAATGTCTGAGAATAATCTATAATTCTTTAAGAAATTAAAGGCAGATTACACTCTACGCCGGTTGAAGAGATCATTATTTCATCACTTTCCTTTTCTTGATATGCCTGCGCAACATGCTGCTAAATGATATTTACAAACACATTTTAATCAATCGTTTTCGTCGTTCCGTTTCTTCTAAACAACTCTGTTCAAATCTCAAATGCGCCCTACCATGGAATATTGGAATTACTGATACGCCAGGAATTTGTAAATCAGCCTAATCCAGACCAATTCTAATATGTCCCGCAAGCAGTCAGCATCCATTCACTGTCCAACTCCAAACGCAGAGATCCAACTTTTTCTCATTTATCCCTTCTACTTCTGTTCTCTATAATAACCATCCTTCACTTGTATTTCCTAAAAATGCAATATAAAGAAATTCAAATGTAATGCCAACGAATATATTCGGCCTTCTCAGCCTTCACCCATGCACGTTACTGTTAGGTTCTAATACTTTTCATGTTTGGAAAGTAAAATCTGTCTAAAAACTCGTTGTCACTTCTAGGTTAAATTACATTTAATCTTTAGTGTATAGTAAAATTTTCTATATAATTAAGCCACCGTAACCTAGAAACTAGAGAAAGCAAAACGCTGAAGGTTTAATAGGACTCAGGCTGTAGCCGCGCGGGTCCACTAAACAGAAACACACACATGCAAACAAAATATAAAATAAACTGGATATAAAGGTGTCCACTATTTTTAAAATAAAATAAATAAATACATAAGAATTAAAATAAATACATAATATATATTTATAAAAATGAATAAACAGTCATTTAATGCTGTCCGCGTGACGTTCTTAAATGACAACACTTTTAGACGCAGATCCCTCCTCAAATGTCACTTAAGAAGAACATCATGCGGCCATCATTAAATGCAGTCACGTTGGGCATCATTTTTCAACTGATAAAAGTTAGTTGGAAATAGGTAATGTCTTGTTCATTGAACAAGGAGATCGATTCTTCGTGAGGATAAGCGAAGAAATACACCACAAGCATGCATCGAGATTATTTCCACCAATATGTTAAATGACAGGGCGTCTTAGGGTCAGAGTGGGCAATCAGTATTGGAATTAATTTAGCAACATCATCTTGTGACGGTTGTGCATCATCCACCTTTGCAACCAGCATTCATCTGAGATTATTCTCGTTGCAGTGGTGGGGAAGCTGACGTCCATATCTCTGCACAATAAAGATCTCAATAAACTGCCTGAATAGATCGTTTTTTGAATATATCTTACAGTTACGAAGCGTTCATGAGCATGCAAAGACTACTGTATTGTATTCTTGAGGGGTGGATAGAGGTTTTAACCTGGCGTGACTCAATACAGCTTTATTACTACTGCAGCTGGTACATTTGAAAAGGTGTGGAAATTTCATTTCATTCAATCATTTTCAGCACAAAAAGGGCTTCATCTTTATGAGTAGAAACAAAATAATTAAAATTAGTTACAGGCTCTGTCTGCCTTTAAATCACGCTGGAAGACACACTGGAGCCCTTCCTAGACGTCTCTTAAATCTCTTATGAGGGAACGAGGGTTACAGCCCTCATCATTAAGCGATATTCTGTTACTCATTATGAGGAGACAGTTGAATGGCAGTGAGTGACAAAGTTGACATCACGGGGAGAGTATTTCCGTGAGAGGGGATCACACTTCACATTAGTGTCATTCGTCAACGGATTTTTTTGTTAAATTTCATATTTTGCTATTCATGATCGCGCATGCTCATTCATCAATACATTGACGGATTTTTGTGCTTTTTTGTTTGTTTGTTTGTGTGCGTATGTATTAGTTGCTTTACTTTGTAGAAATCAGTGTATGTAGTATTATTTTTTAATAAAGTTGTTTCGTCCACATCTTACAATTGTATTTTTTTTTTTTTTTTTGTCTGGCTGTTTATGTACACGTTAGCACTAATGACATTAAATGTAGGAGATCTGCAGATTTACTCAACAGGTACAGGTCAATGTTGAAAAAAAGTCGCGAGTTAGGGTTGAATGTGAAAGTGTCTGCAATTCTGCCCAGACACGATAGGAGGGAGTATATGATGAGAGCCCTGTCAATCAATTCGGCCCTGGAGAGATTGTGCAAGGCTCAAGGGGTAGAATTTTTTTCAGCCTGGACTGTACTTGTTAACAGGGGAGACTGCTTCTACAGGGATGGGATACACTTAAATAGAAAGAGTGCAAGAATATTTGCTGATGCTATCGAGGCAGAGTTAGGTGGGTCGGAAAACTGCTAGCTTGAGGGGATTCACAGACTAATAGATTAACAGTAGCCACTGGCAGAGGTGAAAGAGATTCTTGCACTGCTTCTATTGGAATGAGCAGCAGCCTGGAAAGCAAGGTACTGGGGATTTGAGGAACTGCTGGGAGTCATGAAACAAGTAAACACATGGGCTGTGTTAACGTAACTAAGAGTAAGAACAGGTGCATGTATATTTGCATGTACACCATGCTGGAAGTATAGTAAACAAATTTGATGAATTTGAAGTGCTGATCAAGACATCAAAGGCAGATATTGTGGGATATCAGAGACGTGGTGTCACGCAGATATAAGGAATGCAGAATTGGAATTTGGAGAGTACAATGTGTAAAGAAAGGATGGACAGGGTAGGAAAGGAGGGGGGGTTATGCCGTTAATTAAGAAACACAAAATCTAAGGAAGTGCATCAAATTGACATGGATGGACAGTGCAATGTTTAGTCAGTCTGGTGTGACATGAGAACTGGGAAAGCAAAAATGAGGGTAAGAGTTTGTTAAAGGCCTAATGACTCTGATGAGTACAATGAACAATTATACAGAGAAATAGTGGGCCAGTAAATCAGAGTGTCTTATAATGGGGGATTTTAACTTCCCAGATATTGACTGGAACTTGTGGGTTTGTCAATCCCACACCAGCAAGACTTTTGTGGATTTATTGGATGATTTTTTTTTTCTATAGCAGCATGCTAGAGAGTCGACCAGAGCGAGTAACACGCGATCTGATTCTCAGCAGTGATTATTCATGCATTAAGAATTTTACATATAAAGGAACCACTAGGTGGCAGTGATCACAGTGTACCGATGTGGAATTTACTTAAAGGTGTCACTACCATCAGGGGTAAGGGGGATGGGTTTTTGCTTTTATAAAGTTGACTACAGTGGTCTCAGAGATTTTTTTAAAAATTCTATACAGTGGGAACAACTGATGATGTTACCAATGGTAAATTCTAAATGGGAAGCATTGAAGGAATTAATCTTGGAAGCTACTAGACATTTTATTCTAACGAAGAAATACTGTTCTAAGTTTAGGCCCAAATGGATGTGAAGTGAACTAATGAGACTCGTGGCAGAGAAGAAAAATGCAAGGAATCAGTAGAGTACCTAGAGGGGATTGCAGGGAGAGCATTTGCTCCCCCCCCTAACATTTTGCATTAAATGGCGCCTATGGAAGGGTGCACAATTTCTTGACATAGAAATAGACCATATTACAAACAGACAGTAAAAGCGCCTCTTTTGTCACCTTTGATCCCTCTCAAGGAAAAACCTGGGTACTACATGCATGGAATGCATATAAATTATCAGGAGACACAGATGACTATGGTAGATATAAGATAGTCTGTAATTTCTTAGCGTCCTTTTCCAAAAATCTTTGGAAAAGGACGCTAAGAAAAACAGCAAGGATTCTTTATTTATATAAACTATAGAAGGAAGGAGATGAATCAGATTGGTCCACTTAATGTCGATGGCTCAACTGTAGATGATCATTCTCAGATAGCTGCCAAACGGGCAGTTAAATGATTTTGTATTAATTGAGAGCAAAGTGGAGGGAAAATTGTTAAAGTTAAATATAAGAAAGGCACCAGGTTGGAAGAAATCTATCCAGTTATATAAAAGGAGGTGGCAAAGGAAGTAAGCAAACCCTTACCTATAATTATGAGAGCATCCTTGGACTCAGGGAAGTTCCCACGGACTGGAGATGTGCAGATGTATCCCCAATTCACAAAGGGGATCGAAGGGTGATACGAGTAATTATAGACCTGTTAGTTTGACTTCTGTTCCAGGTAAAATAATGGAGTCACTGGTTAAAGAAGCATTGCAGGATCATCTAGACAAGACTGCAGTAATGATTCAGACAGCATGGATTTGTTAAGGGGAAGTCTTGTCTGATGAATCTGATTGGATACTATGACATAGTCACAAAGGAACTGGATGCAAAAATAACTTTGATATTATATACTTGGATCTTAGAAAGATGTTTGATACTGTTGTACACGGAAAACTGCTGCACAAATTGGAGCAGTGTGGCATTGGAGGCAAATTGCTGCTATGGATAAAGGGATGGTTGAGTGGGAGAAGACAGAGAATGGTAATAATGGACACTGCTCTTCGTGGACTAAGTGGAGTCCCCCAGGGTTCGGTGTTGGGCTCATTGTTGTTTTGTATATTTATCAATGATATTGATGAAGGTATATCAAGCTTAATGTCAAAGTTTGTAGATTACAAAAAGGTTGGGAGGGTTGTTAATAACATTAATGACAGCATGCTGCTGCAACAAGACCTGGAGAAGTTGGGCAGATCGGCTGAGAAGTGGCAATTGAAGTTTTAACATTGACAAATGCAAAGTACCGCATATGGGTAGCAGTGACCCCCAGAGAAATGTACCAATTGCTGATGTTACACTCAAGGTAGTGGAGAATGAAAGAGACCTGAGCGTCACATGAAGTTTTCTGAGCAGTGCAGACAAGCTGCCAGAGTAGGTCAGTGGGTCTTGTCACTTATATGGGAATTTTGCGAGCAGGGATAAGGAGGTGATTATCCCCTTGTATAAGGCAGTAGTCAGGCCACACCTTGAGTACTGCGTACAGGTCTGGATGCCACATTTTAGAGAAAGGATGTAAAGTTGCTAGAACGAGTACGGAGAGTAACGAGTACGGTAACAAGGCTGGTGAGGGGAGGCGATCTGATTGATAAAGCCTTGAATGGATTGAGCAGGCTCAGTGCTGATGGGATTCTTCCTCTTGCTCAGATTACAAATCTGAGGGGGCATAAACTGAAATTGAGGAAAGATAGTTGTCGAATAGATGTGCGGAAATTGCCTTTAGCCAGCCGGTAGTTGATTGCGGGAACAAACTTCCACCTGTCGTTGTGGAAGTTGATAGCTTAAATAAATTCAACGCAAAACTAGACAAACATTTGGAACGAATGGATGGGTGAAATGGGAAGGGATTTTTTTTTTTTTTTTTTTTTTTTTTTGGCTGATGCTGTATAAGGTTGCTTTCTTGCATCATATGCCTCCACTAATGCTAAATGGTATGGGGCAGTTTTGGTGCATTTTAAATTCTACACATTGATGTGTCACTGACTTAGTAAAACGAATTCGGACTATGAATGAAATTATGCTCACAATCAATTGGACCACCATTAAAAAGATTCCCTACCACACGGATTTGGGGTTGAAGTGGGATGAAAGGCTTGCTTTCAAAGACCACCTCAAGATGGCCAGGCTAAAAACGCTTGCATTTCTCTGGGCAATCAGTAGTTAAATAAATAATAAATTTTCTGCTTATACTCCGGGACGACCGAACGGTCAGAGTTTACAAGATACACAGAATACAAGAAACAGCACCGTATTCAGTAGTCACGGGCTTGAACCCGGTCACTCAACTGACCACTAGGCTATGGCGGCCTCTAGTTAGTTGATTGGTCTTAGGCTCGAGGGTTCTTTTGGAGTACGTCCGAAGGAATTTGACGCCTATACCGCTCTACGCTTCGGTACTGTGGTCAGGAGTCTCCTCTACTCAACTAAAGAGATTTCTTGGGGTTGAATATTGGCTAATGAGATGGCCAAACAGGGAGATGGGCTACTCTTTTACCATCTGTAGGAGCCTCAGAACGAACCCGATGCAGTTCAACAACTTGTGCACGATCTCCCCTGCAAAATGTGCAATACCTTAGATCAGTGTTTCCGGCGAATACGTTCAGAATGTATAACTCCCTGGGAATTGATGCCTCATCTTTCTGCAGCTCGAAGCCCTATAGACAGTACACCCTGAAAGAAGCCTATAAATGAACAATAATCATTATGTGGAAGGATTTTCCTGCCGAGGCTTCTTGGATTCACCGTTTTGTTTTGTTTTTTGTTCCGTTTTATATTTTCAATCTGCTTTGATTTCTTGTAATTCCAATCAATGTAATCAACTCAATTTTGCATAATGTGCACCCTTCTAGCCGAACCAGGCTGTTCCGGTGGAGCCCACTGATGTGGAAATAAAATGATGTTAATAGTATTTTCTGGACGCAACAATAATCCGCTCAGTCAATATGGCCGGTTATCGTAGAAGTATCCTTTATTTTAAAGACTCCAGCTGTGTAAAATGTCCTCCGGTTGTTATTGTGTTTTGTTCGGAATGTTGAGCAACTGTCGGATTAAATAATTCGACGCAATACCCAACTCTGGTTCCGCTGCAAATAATCTTTATTCGTTATAATTGCGAGTAATTAAATTCCTCGTTATACTCAGAAAGAATAGATTAACATGGCACGCTTTCTCATCTAACCCCACTATTATTTAAGAACACGCATTTTTTTTTTTTTTTTTTTTTTTTTAAAGATGGAACGTGTTCATCACACAGAAGCCCGGTAACATCACACCTTTGTGAAAAGTCCTCGCATTCCATACAATTGTCTTTTATCGTTAGCATCAGCGGTGTACACCTGTCTTTTCGCTCGTGCTTTCCTCCGTGCTACGTTGACACAAGAGAGTGGTTATGAAATATTAGCGCAAACGGCAAAAAAACGCGGATAGCGCAGCCCCTTATGAGGTTGAGGATGACAGGGTAGACAAAACGAGAAACGACTGAATTTATATGAATGATTTTCAGGTATTTAATATCCACAGTGCTACTCAGATTCTGTTGTATGTCCGTACACATTACCACGAAGTACACTTAGTGTCCCGGCAAACTAGCTGGCTACCAGTAATGATGTTGCTCCACGTCCCACTTCCCTGGCGGTAGATAGCTGTTCCTTTGCGTAGCTTCCCCAGTTTACGAAATGCTCATCCAAAATGTATATCCACGCCGAGATATGCGCCGCTTTCCATTAAAAATTCACTCTTGATGACAGGCGGCTTTCGTCTGTGATATTTACATTTCCCGCTTGTCGATATAGAGATTTGCTACGGCGCGGACACGTGTTTAAATTATTTCTCTCGTGCAGGAGAATTATTTATGGAAGCGTCCGTTTCATGGTTCTCCCGTTGAACATGCATGAAGTCGGAATATTTTATAACCTGTATGAATCCTTGCGGTTCCCCCCTCTCCCCCTAATGATGTTATTACGACATACGCGCGCGCACACACACACGTACTTGGGTTTGTAAAACTTGTCGCATTCAACTTCCGGTGCTTTGGTTTACAAAGCGAAGTTTACTCTCCATTTTGTCTCAACTGTTCTCCCCAGAAGGTAATTTACAGTATTAAAGTAGCCCGAATTGGTTGGCTCGTGCTCAAGCGGATTTGCAACACTTAATAATGGAACACGTTGGCATCCCACAAACGTGAGCCTGGATTTACGGGGATAAAATGCAAAAGGCTTTTTGAAAATTTTAAGGATAACTGCCTGGTTGGTTGGTTGGTTGGTTTTTTTTTTTTTTTTATTATTGCCGCGCGGTATTATGGTATACTTACTTTACAGACCTCCTGGATTGCTTAAGACAACCACTCTTGTTGTACCGAGCGGGCAATTGAATTACAAAGAAACTAACTGCTGTCTCTTTCCTCTTCTCAACTTAATTCACTCTTCCAAGATTAATAATAATAAAAAAAAAAGTTAATCTGCTGCGTTAGCCACGAGTGAATAAAATAAATATTTTTTGTATATATACAGAAAATATTTATTTTATTCACTGCGTATACACCAAAAAAAGAGAAATTATATTTTATCGTGTAGTAATAATTAAAAAAAAGCCGCCTGTATAATTGATTATTTATCCAAAGTGGCCATTGTGTTTATGTACGTTTATCAACTGCTTTTTTAGCTTGATCACATGGTTGGTTTTATTCGTTAAATCGTCCTACAATGAGCACTTTTTCTGTAGAAATCAGCTATAAACAGACAAAAATACAAATATCACTGGAAAAGTAACTTTTTAAACAGTCTGCATCCATTCTTATTCTATTTATTCTATATATTTGCAGCCAAATATATTTCCCTTACTGCGTATACCGTAATTTATTAGTAATATTTTATTAGGTTAATTGAAGATAATTTTCCATTCTTTCGTTTGTTCATAACTTTATAAGGATATTCCGTGTGTAATCAGTGGTAGTGCTTTCTACTTGTATTTCCTCACGCAGGGCCTCCCCAAGGAGAGCAGTCCGTTTCATCCAGGCCTAATACAAAAGGCAGGAAACTGAGAGGAGCCTAACAGTGTGTCAATGAATATGACAATAATTCATTCTTTCCTTTCCCCAAATGGCATTTTGTGTCCGGAGCTATCTCTCTCTCTCACTCAGCCCTCACGTTAATTAATCATAGACTCTAAAGGTTCGAATTTAGCTATCTTAATCTGCAACCATTGAGGAAAGGGAAAATCTAATCACACTGCCCAAACTCAATGTATTGCAGGCTATTCTGTGCTGCCTGAATAATGTGGGGAATCTTTTTTTACATGAAAATGCCTCACAAACTCATAACGGTATACTGGCGTCACCGCTTGTTACTTGTTCGGAAGCCTGGTTCAAATCCCGTCCGTAAGCGAAGATATTTCTTCTTTTTTCACTCGAGGCTGCAGTGAGTTAGTATGAGAAATATAGAATTTTCCACGAATTATTTCCAAGTTCTCATCCTTCAAATATACAAACCGAATCTGATCACGTGTCTACAAATATTACGCGAGGAAACAAATTGTATTTCTTGGTGCTTGACCGTGAAATAATTAAATAAACATAACTGACTTCGCATTCATAATATGAATAAAAATATTGTGTTTACTGACATTTAATTGGAATTTCAACTTTTGTTACTGTTTAACTACAATTATTTTAATCGAACATAACTAAAAAAGTACATCAATTATTATAAATGCCGTTTTAGTTTTCGAAGACCACAATTAGTTTTGAATCTGAATTCTAAGATTCCAGAATCCTTTTCACCAACAACTGCATGTTTTACAGTCACATTTCTCAGATCATTTATCCAGGCTATGAAGCCATTAGTTTCATCAAGAGGAATACACACCAGTTTAAGGATTATTGTTATCCAGTTTAGCGTCTTAAAGTGCATGCCAGTACACAACCTCCCCATCTCAGGAATCGTTACAATCGAAGCCATTCGGCGCAACTTCATCTGATGCGTTTCATTTTGACCAAAATTGATATATATTTGGTCCAATTTGAGATACTAGATTTGTTGGTAGGGTTAATTACATTTCATGAAGTTCCAAAAAAAAAGTTAATATCATTGACGGTAATACCATCCAGAAGTATAAAGGTGGGAACACTTGATGTTGTCAACAGTTGATGACTGAGAAATTGATGTGAAGGAAAACTTTAATGAAATGGTCCACATAGTTAGGCACGCCCGAAAATTGGAGATCGAGATTCCCAAGGATGCCATTAAATTTCAATTAGCCTTTCTGAATTGCAATTCTTTTAGTTTTACAAATATCCCAACTCATCATCTGTTGACTGAACCTCAAAAATTAAGGGAAGGGTGATGTGATCAAACTAGAAGAGTGAAGTACCTTTTCTTACAATGATATCAGAGGAAACAAACAAGAGATCCAAGCAGGACTGTGATTTCGAAGGAAGACCACAATGGTACTCAGAGTTAAAAAGAGATGTAGTTGTGTTGAATCTAGGTGAGATTAGAGTCCAGTTTGTTGCGCATTAAATTTGTCTGCAACAATAGTAAAGTCACAGAACTGTATCTTTGGAAATATGGTATACAGCAATCGATATTTGCAGAGATTCAGTCCTATGATTTATCACTCTCTTTACTACTGTATTACAAATCTCTCTTGATCTCATTCT
The DNA here is from genome assembly GCF_048544385.1 of Mastigoproctus giganteus. Lineage (NCBI taxonomy): Eukaryota > Metazoa > Arthropoda > Arachnida > Uropygi > Thelyphonidae > Mastigoproctus > Mastigoproctus giganteus. Next base: position 90,278,424 of record NC_143577.1, read on the forward strand.
AGTTTTTTGTTTTATAAAAAGGAGAGTTCAATCAGACCTCGGGCTGTTTCACAAAATCTTATCTGACTAGTAAGTTACACCAGCACTTCAACTTATTTCATCCCATTGCCATCAAAGTTCAACAGACATCAACAATTATTCCATAGATCTGTCAACAGTGACATAAGCAAGCTTAATCCCATTAACATCCTCTCTCTATTTGTCAACTTTGTTTTTCTTTTTCAAAATTAATTGAGGTCAAGAAAACATGTATGATATAACCACTTCCATTTACTACTTTTTTAGTGGACAGAAAGCAACTAAATATTTATAATCTCTTAACAGTATCCCATTGAAAACTAGTTTTTAAAGTATCCTGTCAGCTAGTTCTTCAACAAACTAGTCAAAATGACTTTTAAGTCCCTTGGTTTCCTTTACATGTTGGGGGCAGGGTGTATTCCTGAAAAAAACCCACTGCAACATTGGTAACTACCCGATACCCTCGCAGAGTATTTATGATGAGACGCCAGTGTTCAGATATCCCGTACGAGAATGTTTATCCAGATATTCTGAACAGTGTCGTCGCACGTGCTGTAAAGAACCCCATGAATATCGGGGTAGGAACAAACTCCTCCGACCTTCAAACCGAAATTTCATTTTTTACCGAGAAGTCTCCCGAATGTGAACTTGATACACATTTAAACACGCACGCTTATATATGGACGTAGGTGATTAAAAATAGATCTGCCGGCTTTGAGTGGAACGGAGATGATGGATCGTCGCTAGCTCTAGCTTCAGTTACTAACTTGTCACTTGAAGGAGATTAATGATCGCCTGTCAGCACCACAAGTCACCTCTCCGCGCTGACGGTCATGGCTTTCTGCCTCGGAAAGATATTTTTTAGACCAGTACGCCGTGTGGCCATTCTTTTATTGTGTTGTGGGTAGCATGAAGAGTAGAAAGGGGAGGGGGGCAAGGAGGAAAGGGGCTGAGAGGATGTGTGCGTATCTCTGTGTGCAGAATAAAATATGGCGCTCTTTCGAAGAGAAAGTGATGGTACAGGTGTAACAGCTTAGCGGTGTCCCGGCATCGGCTACATATCTTGAAAAGGAGAGGTTCGATAGTCCGATTACCCCCACTGCATGGATAAATGAGACTACGATGCCGTGATGACTGAAAACGGTTCTATAAATCCGGGCTGGTTTTTATTCCGGCCTATACGCAATGACGTGGCAACAAAATATTTCTTCTTTCTTCAAATAGCGTTATAAAAAGGAAAAATAAATGTGGCGCATGGTCCCATCAAGCCTCTGATTATTATTAGAGGCAGTAAATCATATTTTGAAGATAAAAGCTCACTTAAACGGAACCATTGCTCATCAATAAGGGACAATTTTTCTGATTTTTTGGCTGCACAAGACGATGGTATTTTTTCACTGTACGAAAGATACAGAGACGTTGCTTATTTATAAAAATTTTCTCTCATCCACTGCACGAAATTCCAGACATTTTGCATAACGAGCATCAGTGGTCTGTCGGTTGCCCAATACACCGTAATGTGGTGCAAAATTACTGTTTAATTCTTGCCTTTATGAAATTCATGCTGAATTGTTTCTGTCCAGTACTGAGCTACCTCTTTCTCCATGATCCTTTCCTTCTGCTCCTCAGAATGTGGAGAAGCAGAAATCGAGTAATCAGTTTTCAAACACAGAAATTGTTCCCTTTGCCGTTGCCCTGTCTGCTGCAAAACCACCACACTTGTGATAGTTTTGACTTGCTATGACTCTGTAGTGCGTTTTGACCTTAACAGCAGTTTGTCAATTGTATTCCCCCCACCCCAATGCCTTCATCGGAAATAGAACCAACTACAGTTCTGACCATCAACTGATTTCGTATAAAGCCAATATGGCTTCACTACAAATCGACAAGTAGTTTTAGTGGTGCTTCGTTGTACTCTACCTTTAAGGTTTTTATTTTATGTATATATTTGAGTGAATTTCTTTTGACCATTTCATGATTTTTGAGTCTTTCTAAATTTTCAAAATTTAAATTGACTTACTGAAGACCTATCGATCAATTTATAAGAAACCATAATAGTTATGATATTATTATGATTGCGGCAACGTTCACGATGGGCCATTGTTAAGAGATATTAACTTTCGATAGCATATTTACTTGTAATTAGATTTTGCTTTTCTTTTTGCATATTGTACTTTATTTACTTCCTTTTCACTCCTTACATGAAACACAGGACAGGAAAACGTTTGGAATTCGCTATTCGTTATTTACTGCACCCGGGTCTTCTGAAACTCAGTGGATGCCCTGAATAATTTGCTTTTTTTAACTGATTTTTTTTTTTTTTTTTTTTCAATATTGGTACGCACAAATGTCGCTTTAAATCTGCACTTCTTTTCAAATCTACATCTCATTGTCAAATTGGAGTCGTGTGTGAAGTTCATTGTGCTGTTTTTTTTTTTTTTTTTTTTATTCTTAGTGCATTAATGACTCTTCAGGTTGAACTTTTTAATCACTGAATGTGAAAAAAAATGACGGCTTTTTTTGCGGTCAGTGTGAGATCATCCCCTACCAAGAACCAGATATATAATCACCCATTATAGCTTCATTCCACCTTCCTTTCTTCCATTGAGTGTATGTCCTGGTGGAATTTCTTCCTATGACCTTCACTAACATCACTCAAGAAAAAAAAGTGAGAGTGCAAGTAACACAGAGAGCTAATTCGATATTCTGCATCCCATTTTTCCGTAATTTCAATAAGCTAGTCAACTAGTTCTATGTAATTTTCATTCTTAATTTTTCGGAGAAAGCCATTAGCTACAAAGCAAAACGACTGCCAAACTTTCACTCAACGTCAGCCATTTTTAGTCCATCTCTTTTGAAACCAGTGTCCGCTTACCTTGTAGGCCAATGAATATTCCACCTTTTATTTTTGCTTCGGACAATTTTGGCACTCTAGACTGTATTAATGCTTGAGAAGACAATGCTTTAACAAATTACTTGACCAGTGCCATCTTGATAGCGGTTGAAGCAAGGGATTGCTTACTGCATGGTGTACGCCAGGCTGCAACGTAACTCTGGCAGACTATTCCCTCTCATGTAATGTTGATTTACTGTCCTGCTATGGATCGAAGTCTGAGAGTGGATCGAGTGCAGCAGTGGTACTCCCTGATACTATCATTTCTCTATCTCTTCCAAAAGAGTGTAGTAGCTACACGACTGAATTATATGCCATCAAGCTTGCGTTAGAAAATATTTTCCATATGTTAATTCAAAAGAGCATAATATACACAGACTCGCAAGGTTCCGTATTAGCATTGCAAAACAATTCCCCACCTATTCACCCGTTATTAAAGCTCATCAAAGCACAGTTGATACGTCTTAGAGAGTATCAGCAAAAGGTTACATTCTGCTGGATCCCAGGCCATACCGGAATACCAGGAAATGAAATTGCGGATGATGCTGCCAAAAATCCATCCAGCTCAGCTCCAACGAATTCCCTAGTACCGTTCACAGATTATAAAATAAATACGTATACAAAATATATGTAAAGATCAAAGGACTCTTCAGTGGCAAGCGCAATTTCATAATAAACTACTCCAAATAAAACCTTTACCAAAATTATGGGCTTCTAGCCACATTGCAAAAAGACAAGAAGAAGTAATTCTAGCCAGAGCCAGAATCGGCCATAATCATTTAATCCATTTGTTCCCTTTGTCAGGCAATGACCCTCCGCAGTGTAATCATTGTCATACACCACTCACAGTCAAACACATACTTCCGGAATGTTCTCTATATGATAATGCTCAACTAGTGTCATTCAGTTCTCTGTCAAATGTAAAGGAACCTTTGTCGCTTAGCCAGATTTGATTTTTCATAGGCGAAAAATCAAATCTGGCAGAATTCTTCTCCTTCCTAAAACGGATAGTATATCCGTTTTTAACTGCTTCTAAATCAACAAACGCAGGCAGTATGCACCACTTTCATAAGTGCAATATGGCCTAAGTAGCCATTGCACTTAAAACCCCATCAACAACAACAACAACAGCTGCCCTGCTGTCTCAGAGGCGTAGCCGGCATGGTCAAGCACAATGGTACAAATTGCACGAGCTTTGAGTGAATGTGGTTCAAGCTCGCGTGACTGCTAATACGATATAATAAGGGCTGTGGTGGAAGAAGATATACGCCGTATGCCCTTAGGATTTTTTTAGGTGACTAGCGTATACCTTCCGGTTTTTGAAAAACTTGAAAAACAAATATTATTAAAATATTTACTGAAAATTAAAAAATAAATTTATTAGAATTTGATTCTTAGGCAATACTTATAGTTTTATTACACACACACACACACGGGTATACGCCATATACCCTCTGGAATTCGATTAATAAGCCTGATGTTCACAGTATGTCTCTCATACACGCTCAGTTAAAGTGCGCAGTTTAACTGTGTGACATCATAACTGAAGGAAAAACTGAGTAACTTGTGAATTTTACGCAGGGAATATCACAGTTCGTAGAACTGAGCAAACAAGTCGTGATTCGCGCAGTTAAATGAGCAGTTATCTCAGGGAAATGCAGTTTGCTCAGTTCACATCCAGTTTTCATCATGGAGTCTACAAAAAAAAAAAACGAGGCGATTCTGAATTTTTGAGTGCCTAAAAGGTTCATCGGTGCTGTGGAACATGTTTTTTACAGTAACCGAGTGAAAATTCACTGGCGTATGATACACTCACAGACAAATTAAGGGTTATAGAGTCAGAAACAACGAGAGAAAATGTAATGAAAAAAATTAATTCCTTGCGCTAAACTTTTCGAAATGAATTTAAAAAAAAGTGAATGACTCAAAACGATCGGGAGCAATCACTGATGATATATACTCGCCATCTTTATGGTATTCTAAGGAGTTGATGTTTCTTGTTGACCAGAAAACACCTGACAGCAGTACAGTATATCAACTCTGGACGTTGCATCGAGTGAAGAAGGTGGTTTCCCGAAACTCGTTGAGAAAGTTTATATCAGACGTAATATTCCTTCCAAAATACCACAGCTTACTCCATATTCTTCTTTTCCTCTTCTTTTCTGATATTAATAAAGCTGATGCGGAAAGCAAACAAATGATCCCTTTTCTTCTACTCAAGGCAACCCCGAAACGACAAAACTGATGTGAAACGTGTGCCCTGTATAGGAGAACGCTCAGTTCAGTTTTTTTTTTTTTTTTACAGTTATACTGCGTATTTTAACTGAGTGTGTATAAGAGGCTTTACTCTCTGCTTTTCGTAACATTCATAGATTGTACGTTCTGCTAATTTTAGGACTGCAACACCGGATATAATGTTCTTGTATTCTCTCTATCTCGTGAACTCCTGACACTCATATGGTCGTTCCGGAGTATAAACAGAAAAAAAATTACTATCTGTCTTTAAATGTTGCTGTCCTGATGGCAGCGTCATTCATATTCCTTCCAAACTCTCTAACTTACTCTTTAAACTATTTATATTGTGATGAATGTAAATATTTCACCTTGTGAAAAGCATCTTATAGCTAAACCGGATAAAGTTTATAACTGGTTGCGTTGTATTGTTTATTCTTATCCAGCTTAAGAATTTAAAAGATAGATAATTTGTATGTGGACCCCAATCTCCTCCGCTCCCGGTACCAGGACGAAGTACAACTACCTTTCCGAAATCAGCTTCCATCTGTCCGCCAAAATTTTCACAAATATTGACAGATACTAATAGATGTCGCCATTTTCCTTGATGACGGGATGTGAAGTATTTTATGACATCCCGCCATATGAAGGGCACCTGCCTCTGTATGCAAATGTCGCACGCGTACAGGTTTAGCCGTATGCCAGTGAAATATTCCACCTGTCTTTTCTCATTCACGAATCTAAAACTGCTATTTCAAAATTCAAAATGAAACGCATAAAAATAAAGTACAGCTGCAAGAGAAAAAGCTTGTAATTTCAGCACGTGTCACACCCATTCAACTGCAGAATTGCGAGAAACTAATCTTATTTATCATAACGAGGGACATATGCAAATAAAGCTGTTAATCACTGTACTGCATCTCAAGCGTTAGGTCTTGATACTGAAACCCTCGTAGTAATTCATAGTCAGAGAGGGAAACCCAGCAAAAGACATACTTTTGTTTTCACTTGAAATTTTGGATTGTTTTTGTATTAAAAAAGAAAAAAAATTAACATTATTCACATAAAGACAAACTGTAATTAGTTTTATCCATAGCTGAAACATTTTGGATTATAAATTGTTTATCTGGAAAGGCCACATAGGGGTTAGGATTTTACAAGGCAAAGTGATAATATAAGAACATCACCGTATTTAACAGTCACAAGAGCTATAGCCACTATCAACTCAAACGCACGTATTGCTGTACCCTCGCGTGTGAGGTGACCTACTGTGAAGTCGAAACGGAAGCAGATGCCCATACTACGAAGAGAGAGATAAGAATGAGCCATCGAATGAAATTTGCATCTTTGGGAGAAGAAAAACCCTTTGTAGCAGTGTCTATAAAATATGGGTACCGAGTGATAGATCCATACGACGTTGGTAGTCCCATCTAGAGACCACAGGTAGCTCGAGAAGTCTCCAAGGAAATCGCCCGAAAACGTTCTTCTGAGATAGGAGGCATACAACGTTATACTGCGCGCTGAAAAGAAAACCCTCAACCGAAAACTTATAACAATTATTAATGAGCCCCCAGACAACAGATAATGCGAAAAAAAAATAATAAATATGGCAGCAACTTTCGATGCGCTGAATGCCCCTTGTCACACTAACAAAGAAAATTTTCAATGAGCGTGTGGCTTTTTATCCCCATGATCTGAAAAAAAATTAGACGTGCAAAATCTCATCAAATGCGATGACGAAATTTACTGAATTTTCAAAAAGTCGATACAAACAGTCGCAGTTACATTTACTGCCTTTTTAGTAGGTTGAATTCGGTATTAAGACCTGGATTTATCAGACTACTTTATTCAATTCTTCAAACGTCTTGGTGCTGCTGAATTAATTCTGATATATTACAGAATTAATAATTTTATTCGTGTGTAGAATACAGCGCCACCCAGTGTTCTTTCTTACCTTCAGAATAATTTAGAACTTCCTCAACGAGGATCTGTGTCACAAAGAAAGTTATGGGTAGGGCTTCGCCGAAATAAATTAGGAAAAGACAATAAAGCGGGAGAAAAATGAGCCAACTGCTGCAGTCCCTTCAAATCGAAAGGATGATTAAGCCTAAAAAGATGGATTGTTACCTCTAACGATGTGCTTTGGATTAGAACTAATCCTATCCGATGTTTGTTTTTGTTATAGAACACTGTGCAGCTCATATTATTAGTAAGACAACTCCAAGTGAATAGAAAACACCCCCTAGTGAGTAATCAGAAAGAAGAAAAGCTAAAAGTGGCACCATTTTGATAGAATATGAGAGAAACAGTTTTATGATAATACATTGGAATAAACTAACTTCCTGAATTGTCGATCACGGTTCCAGTCTGCTGACCTTTCTCATTGGTAGTCTGAAACGCACCTTGCGTATTTTCACTGCTCAGGCTCTGACTAATGAAGGACAACGACGCAATTGTGCGTGAGAAACAACAACAACAAAATTTGCAATCAGGACTACTCTGTTAGGCCTACAAAGATTGCAACGAAAGCCGCTGGACTTTTTTCCTTTTATTTTATTTTTTTCTTTTTCAGCGTTTGTTTTAAAGGCGTCCCGAGAGAGTAGCGGGAGAAAGATAATCGTGTTATATATGATTTCCTCTAGTCATTGCAGTGGAGGTACAAGTATGGTTTATTGAGTCTTAATTCAGCCCTGCCCTCTTACCCCCGCAGGGAGACCTGACAGCTAACAGGTGTGAATCAGGACAAAGTGACATTTATTCTCCGTTTGAGGTAGTTAATGTCGGGAACAGGAGCAACTCCAACCACTGACGCTACGATGTACGAACACAAGGGCAAACTCTCGACCCACTTCAGTTTGAAGAGAACCCGCATGAGACACGCGAAACTAATTGGCAGCGTTAAAAGAAAATGCTACCCCTGGAGTGACGCCCTCTTGGTAGTCATAGGTGCTTAATCACAGGGGTGTTTTTCCGTTCACGTGCACTTCTTGATTAAGTGAATTTAGCCGCGCATCTTTCTAGGAGAGTGGTAATTCAAATCGTATTTCTTGCATTCTGCGCAGTTGTTCTTTTTTTTCATTCCACCAAACTTCAGCTTACAATGATGGTTATAAAAGTTGTCATTCTGAGGGTCGTTTCATTGCGCTACATACTAGTGTCATAGTCTGTATGTAGCGCAGAGAATTTTCTTTACTATAATACCCATTATGGTAAAGAAAATCGCATTTTGTTATTTCTTAAATTATTTTACGAAACCGGTTAAGCAAAATATATTTGGATGGAACTATGGCAATCAAAATACAACTAGCGAGAGTGAATAGAAAGAGAATGCTGTAAGTATGGAATAACAGACCTGGCTCACAAATTCTGAGGATATCTACTGGCCTGGCCGTTCTGTTAATATTTTTCTAGTTATCGAAACAATCTTATGCATGAAGACAGATTCCCACTAATGTTTAGCTAAAATTACCTTAATCAGGCTTAGATGAAAGTTGTCGACATCTCGGTGAAAGTTTGTGGCCGTAGATGATTGATTATATTGGTTAAACCGATGGAAAATTAAACGGTGCACAACTTCCTTAATTTCGGGTCAAAGAGCATGTAAAGAAGTGTGTTGAAAATGCCAAGTGATGTCAAACGTCTTTTGTAAATGGAAACTTACTGGTAATGAAGGCATTCCGGATGTTTGTCTCAACTTTGACCATAAGATCCAAAAAAGAATGTGCAGTACTAAACATAAGCTAAACCAAGGCCATTGGAAGTCGACTACGTCAGCTGTTAGCTTCCAAGGAGAAAGAACTTGAAAAGAGCCGCCGAGTTTGAATCATGTGAAGAAATAAATGTTCAGTTTTTTAATGCATTATTCAATAATTAAGTTTTAATAAATCAATTACATCAATATATTTATTGAATGGAAATCAGAGTAAAAAAAGATGATCCCAAGATTTAGTGACACCCTTTAAGACGCGATGTGACAGCCACTTTGGAATGCTCTGGGTTAAGCATATAAAAAGGACAGCGAAATCTCTCTTTTCAGGTATTTGATGGAAAGGTAACTTGTAAATCTGTATGCTCGGAATAGAAACATATTCGAATGAGATTAGATGATGAGATTTCTGACCATGTGGAGGTTTTGGACAATATCTTTCAGAACAAGGATATTGATTTAAACGATGTAGATTTAAAAAAAAATAAATCTAGAATTCAGAATAAAATAAAACCTTATTAACAGTGATACTGAATAATTTCTACCGATGCAGGATGAACCAAATTAGCAGATTTTCTTAAACCCGTGATGCAATTGACATATTATCGAATGTTCTCAATTTTTATTCCACGAAATTAGAATACTTTATATCCTTATTGAACTGAATTGTACACGAGAAAATGCTCTCCTCTTCAGCCACGTTCAATGCATATTTAAACCACAGCAATTTTTGAATATAACAGAGAAACTTCCAACACGGAGAGAGAGCTGCTCACTTTACCTCCTCACTGAAAATCAAAGCATCTGCTTGTAAGTGGAGTTTAACTAATACAGGAAAAGCTTTGCCGGTCTTTTGATATATTCGTATCAACAGGCCCACAATGAGATAACGGCTCTGGGCGTTAAGCATGGTAATACGAATTAAGGGACAGCTGGCGGAAGTTCATATGGTATCGAATACACACTTTAACACCCGTATATTGATTGCCTTTGAACGGATTTTGAGGTCCTTGTGTGAGCGATTGTACTTAGGCCACAATGCTAAGAAAGCACGGGGATGACAGACTGTTGTTACAGCTTGGAGTACCGCAGCCCGAAGTTCCCTTTTATTTTGTTGCCGAGTTTCTGTACTGTTAAAAGGAGTTTCCACCATCAGTCACGTCATTATATATCTATACTGGCAGAAACATTTTTCTGAAGCCCGTAGGCAAAACTTTGTTTGTTAACACAGAATCATTCTTAGATAGGTTTCACTCGCGACTATTGCTTGAATTGGGCAAATTCTATTCTGATGATTCTTGGTAGGGACTTTTGCGTGTATGTACAAATAAATAAATAGACAATTAAATCATAATTCTTTTCTCTGTTGCTTGCCTTCGCTAGCATGGTGGTTACGACAGCTGTTCTATGTGAAAAAACGAGGTATCGATTCTAATCTAGAAAGGAGGAACTTATTCTAAACACAGAACTAATCATCTCTTGCATGTCCGGATTTAAGTTGTACTGAATCTACATATAATCGCATGTAATGTCATGGAAAGAATTGGAATTTTGCGTAGACTTTAAACAAATACTTTCGAATTATAATTTCGATCTCTATACCCTAAATACAAATGTTTGATCTGCCCTTCGGTTGTCGTGGTATGATGTTCTTGAAGTCTTATTATTCAAGGATTTCGAATGAAAACCCAATAGTGTGAAGAAATGTTGAATTACAACAAAAATTCAAGTAATGATGTAATTCCGGCTTAAAGTATACGATGCTGATGCTTTTAACAAAGTTGTTAAAATGATTCGTAAGCTACAGAACAAATACACATCCTTCGAAGTGCCACTGTGGCCAAATAATGACTATGCCACTTTTTACTCGTTTGGAAAAGTATCTCGGGAAGATATTTTCCATTGATTTCTTACCTGAGACTACCTTTCATCTCTTTAGGACCGGCAAACATCATTAACGAGTATAAGGTTTATCAATGATGAAGATAAATGTCATATCGGTGACGATCTGGTTATAGGCACTTGATCGAGAATTCTTTGTGAATGACTTTAGTGCACCGGTTTCCCATTGGGACAAGGGCTTAAACAGGGGTGATGATTACGTATAAAAGTGGCGCTATGATCTTTGCATGTATGTAAGGAGTTGTATCTCTGTGGTAATAAATTTTGTGTCACAGCGTCCACGTGTACGCGCCCATAAGATTATTTCTATCGGTATGAAAATCATCTCCTGCATCTCTAAGTAGTGATGACGACCTATCAATATCGGTGTGATTCATTCCACAATTCCGGATCATAAGTAGAAGGCTAATAACACTGTAATGCATATAAATAGGCTTACAATCAATTCCAGGTTTAATATGCCGCAAAAAGCCATTTGGATTACTATTACATCGCGGAGATTTTCTTCATTTTTTGTTTAACTTGATACAAAATATGGTATACACAAAACTTTGGAGGAAAACTGATAATTTTGACAAATCCTAAACTCGGTGATATGACAATACGTATTAGCATGTGCTTGCCATGTCATCGGCCAAAGACTTGTGTTTAAAGCAAACGGGCGGCCTGATTCGATCTAGTCGAATTGGCAATCTCCTACTGTACCAAATTCGGTTGAAAAATCGAGTTTAAATTAAAATTAAAAAGATGAAAACTATAGAAATAAAGTAACGATGTCATTATTTCAATTCTGTACATACGGAGTGAATATGAATTATAATACATTTCTTCTCTGCATTTATTAGAATTTATTAATATGTCAATATTTTTACTGCAAAAAAATAAATAATATTTCAGCAAATTCTTTTTGATTTTCAAATTAGGGCCCCGCTGCAAATGTGGTAAGCAATAACTCAGCCACAGTGACACTGTCACATTGCAAAATGTTTCCTCGTTTACCTAAAATCTCAGTCTAGGATGCCGATCGCCATGGTGTTTAGTATAGGGCCGCCCCAAGTTTAAAGATCTTTGGCCACCAAGATCCTCTGAAACTGTGTATTTCCACACACACATACATAGGAGTTCACGTAATGAGAGGTTTTTATGTTTGGTGACTCTCAACAAAATGCATTGGGAGCCCATTATTAGACGCTCCACATATGCTCTTATTTTTCTTCACCATTTATGTTCTTACTTCCATCCGCGTGTAAAAGAGGGACTCCCAGTCGGCAGATTTTCTTAAAATTTTATATTTGGGCCTTTTAAAAATATTTGTCGAGCCATTCCAAATTTCATTAAAATCGGTCAAATAGAAATCCAGCAATTATTATTTCTTTCTTCCATACCAATTAGATAGTCCGTGCACTCTTCACGCGTATTGTTATGCATGACTCGTGAACGTGATGTCGCTTTTGATATATATATAGAGAGAGAAAAAAAAAAGAGACAGAAGAAAAAGAATGGTAGGAGTTATACATTTGTAATTAAACTGAACGGCAATGTTTTAACAACATAAAACTATAGAATTTTAATTAAGTGTTCCACAAAGTTATAATCTTAGTAATTTATTGATAAGGTGATAACTCTACTTACTTTCAGAATAAGAAAAAATTCTATTTATTTAAGAAAAACAAATCGGGCGTGCCTGAAATGTAAAGCAATGTGTACATTAACTGTTAATGATTATTATTATTTGAGATAAAGATTAGAAGAGTACAACAGACTTTTGCTTGTTTTCTTCAGCGTTTATGCACATTTTATTTTTAACCTGTGCTTTAATTATATCGAGAATTCGTTAAAAAAAAAGTGTTTTTCTAATTTTTGCAGCTTTTGTTATAGCGGACTTTCACTATATTGAGGCATATATTTCAAACATGGCTGAATAACGCTTCGACATGTTTCAAGAAGCATAGTAAAAAGAATAATTTGTGCTGCACCGAAAGATTCCCTCTTAGAACATCTCATCTGAAAGTAAGCGTTGCTATGCTATGAAAAAATTAAAATGAGTTTAAAAAATCGTGAACAATGGAAGTTGTTTTATTCAATTACGAAACATATAACGAATGTGTAATCTTAATTTTATAAATAAATAAACTTTCTGTTTATACTTCGTTACGGACACACAGGTTCAGAGGAGCTGTTACAGTATTGGAAAATCGACGAATAAATAAAAAGAAATAATAATTAAAAAGTAAAAAAGATTTTAAAATATTTTTTAAAAAGATTCTACCTCACCGGACCTAAATACGGTTAATAACAGTTAGTACCAGGGGCGGAGGAGGAGGAATACACCTGCATGTGGATTAATTTTGGAAAGGTGGCAACCCTAGTATATTGGTTTCGCCACTTGTTCGTTTGTTTGGAAATTTTCGAGTTCAAGTCCCGTCATAGACGAGTTGAATTTCTAAAAGCTTCTTCAATCGGGGCTGTAGCCGACTGTTAGTCAATAGTGGAGAACCTGGCGATATCACAGTTCGTCGCTGCGAACTGTGATATCGTATTCTGGATGGAATGAGAACCTGATATTCATATTGTTGCTTTCCATTGCGAGAAAGAGAGGGAAATAAATAAACAAAAAAAAGTGCTTTTGTTTTTGGTTTCTTATTAATTTCCATTCAATTCCATCTAAAATGCCATTAATTTAAAAACTACGCCATTTTCAGTACGAGCAGGCGGAGGAGAGGAGATGTCTGGAGGGCACTTACTCAGTGCCAGACAATTCGAACGTAGAAAGCAGATGGAACATCGGAAAGAGTTCGCATTGGATTATTCTAATATAGGAATCGTTCGGGATTTATTTAAAAGTTTTAATTTCCATAGCTGTGTGAAAGTAGGGGATAAAGCGAGCCACGCTATTGCAGTGTAAAAACAAAAAAGTGCCCGTCTTCCACCCGATCAATAAGGTGCTTTATTTCATAAAGTTTTCAAGCTCTCTTCCGTTACTTCATCTCCCCCCCCCCCACACACACACCACATGTGTTCAGGTAAAATATCTTCAACCAGTTAAGAGACGTTTTTGACATCTATCCTGGAGAAATGTCTTAACTTTCTCACACACACAACAGAACCACGGAAACAGCTTTATACACGCTGGCAGCAGCACAAAGCCCGCGCAAACAGGCCATCCTCCTGTATATTATTTTTGCTTTTCCGACACAGTCTTGTGTCTAATAGTCCCCTTCAGCAATTTAATTCAGTGGAACGCCGAGTTTGAGTGACACTCGAGCACCCCTTTCATATGTTCCTATTGACCCATGGCTCGGAGTTCAGCGGCGCTACAACCATTTCTCCTCACCGTGCGTCTGTCGGGCTGTCTGTAGTTTGCCGCCCCGCCACTCTACTATTGACCAGCCGTCAGCCAGACATGTCATTTGTGCTGAGGGCCTGTCAGTTCCAGCAAGCCGCCGTAAATGCACGCTTTGTATCTTGTGCTCTGCGTACTCGTCCGCGACTCCTGTGACTGTGGCCTCTGTTGACTTGTCGCCTAATTGTACAACACGGCTCCCATCTTGGTTCTGGCGACCGCAATTGTTCGCATGTCATGTACCCTATAGCCTCCCCCTCTCGGCCCACTCTATAGGCTATGCCTAGGTGACAGGATTGACAGCGTGTTTGTGTGAATGCCAACGAGTGAGTTCCTCGCACCCGTACAAGAGGTAGCAGTGTTGAAACATATATCCTAGCATGCTGTCGGTTCCCTTGAGTGAACTCAAGTCCTCAGAGATGTTCGTTGTCTCAGAGCCATCAATGTACCGTGTCAACCCCAATGTGGAAACTACTTCACCTGTAAACAGACCAGAGGACAATACCTGGCACGAGCTTTTAGGTTTCTCTCGAAGAGGGCATGTTATTTGTTAAAAGGGAAGTTCGCCATCGATATAACTAGTTATTTCAGATTTTAATACTCTCGAGATATATTGATCTCATCATTTTAACCACAACTGGGCGACAAACTCAGACTTATTGTAGTTACTCTTAACTATACATATTGGAAATATTTCTGAATTAAAGAAACACGAGGCTTGCTGGGTTTCGCGTATTGGATACTATTGAGAGCAGAAATGTCTCTTGAATTGTAATGGCAGTAGCTGGCCATTTTTGAAGATAACGGTGATACTATGAAACCGATTTCAAGTAAAAAAGTAAGATTAATAACGGGACGCAAAGATGATCCTGTTTATACTCCAGCGCGACCACTAAGTCAGAGGAGTTTACATTAATTATTTTGACAACCAATACAATCGCTAACCTTATTTAGCAATCACGTACGCTTCAACCACAGTTCACTCAAAGACAATGTGCTACTGCACTCTTGATATTTTAATAAATTTTATTTACTGACTTCCTATTTTCAATTGTATAATTCCCTCAAAATAAATCCACATGAATTCTGTTCTTGTCAGAAATATAACAAGAAAACAACCCAAAAAATATATTTCTCTCCACGCTGAAATATTGGAGACTTATCAACTCCGACATCTTTAAACGCTATACCCTATGCAAGATAGTGGTGTTGTCCTCTATTCTACCTTTGTATAAATTGTTTATTTGCCATTGTATATATCTCTGCATATTTATTTATTATATTCATCTTAGTATATTTTTGTTCGATGTAACTGGCAACCTCTTTCTTTGATAGCTGTCCTGGTGAAGCAATTTTGCAGTAAATTGATTTTAATAATAATTTCACTTGCTGTTCCCTGAAGTCCTTCAAACGAAACAATGTTCTACAAGAAGGAGGGTTGGGTCTGATGTGCATTATTCAGATTATTAAGAGATCTCAAAGAGCAAAATATTTTGACTAGGAACTGAGAATTGGATATCACTGGAGATGGTTGACTTCAGGGCCCAGCAGAACAAAGAAATATTCATGATTACCACGTTTTTAAGCTAAGCAACCAATACTTTTCCAAAATGAACTTAATATTTTTATTAAAATAAAGAATCATTACTCGGGGAATTGATTCTTTTCCAGAATTTATTAGATTTTCTTCAGCTCGGACATTAGATCTGAATATATTGACTCCAGGATGATCTAAGTTAAGAAATAATAAGCTCACCATCATAGAAATCTTGGATATTTTAAAATACTGCTCAGAAATTTTTACCAGGTAGCATAAAATATCAAGCGCATGTGAAGTCTGTACGCCATAAAATTTAATCATTCGACTGTGCCAGTGGAATAGGGACAAGTAATGTCTCTGGACGATATACAGGGCCTCGCTGAATGTAATAATAACAATATTAGAAGGCATAATTGCAGGCTTTTGGAATCATGTTGTACATCCACAAGATTAATATCGTAATAATTAACGTCCTGAATATTATAAACTGTTTTCATGAAACGGGACTTCATCTGTTTTCAGGAATGGGTTCATCGGTAGAGGGAGACGATGCAGACCTGTTATTTTCAGCCTTAGATGCCACATTTTTTTAATGTAATTTCCTTTTTTGCATTTCATCAAAATGTAATTTTTACTTTCCTTCATCAGAGGTACTAAACATGAGTTAAGTAAATAATTCTCATTCCTCCACGTCCTTTATCTTGGGTTTCTTAATTTATTTAGTGTTTTAGCATTTCTTGTATATTGAGAAGTTTTGGAAGCATGTCTTTGAGTGAATCTAGGCTGCATATTTTGGAGGCCTCTAAGAACATGATGATGCTTTGTTTTCGTTTTCTTCGGCATTTCTGTTCTTTTGAGGTTGATAACAATCATTATAATAATTACTGCTGACAAATATAGACTAAGCCAAATAATATTATGCAAGGTACATTCGAAAGCTTTCCGGAATAAATACCCGGCCAGAAAATGAATAAAGTTTGCGTTGTGCATACCTTTAAACGTTATTTCCTTCTTCAGCAGCAACACATTTTTGTGAGAAATTGCAAAGCTTCTGAAAACAATCCAGAAAGGTATTTTGTATAACTATCCTTTTTCTCGTCAGCCACCTTCCGGTGATTATTTTACTTTACAGAAAACGCACTCCATGTTAGTCTACCGAGTAAGGCGGATATTTCATTCGCATTATTCCATGTTTAACCTACATGGATCGGTGTGCATGTATATTGCACATGCATACTGACTGATGCCTTTGTGGTAAAAAAAAAAAAACTTCCCACATCACAGTTTCGTGTACCTTTAAACTTCACTATGTTTAATCGAATTTTTACCACACACTTGCTATAACAAAGTAACTTTCAGGTAGAGACTCGTTATAATAGCATACGGAATCTTATTTTGATATGCTGCTCAGATACTGGTATTTATTCTTCGCAATACGCATAAATCAGAATGTGTGCCCCCTCCCCTCTCCTTGAACAACGGTGCAACCTCCAGCCATATTTGAACGTCTAAAGATGCCCAAAATTGAAAACTACTTCCAGATAAGTGTATCTGGAATGAAAGGTGTCAGGCTATCCAGTCTTCGGAAGATTTAAGAATCCAAGAAGTAAATCATCAAAAAGAGTTTGAACAATTCCTTTAAATTTCATAAATAACACGTGCAAATATAACATGAATAAACTAACGTGGGCATGAACTTAATTTCGAAAATTAAGGTTGTACAAATTATTTCTCGATAAGCTGATGTATTTCTTCAAATGTTCGAATGTGAAACTTATATATGAAATGTACAGTTTTAAATTATTATCTAAACTTAAACTTGCTTTCAGGCATCCCTTATTATATACTCCAACAAGGTTAAAATTTGCACAATTTTATTGGATTAAATATTTTAGTTAAATGTTTATGAATATTATTCGCCGCTTTAATAATCCCGAAATTCTTTAAAAGTAATTAAGAATTATATCAAAAACAATTTCAAAACTCTCAATAATATTCTATTTGTTTTTATTTGCCTATCACCTAAATTTATTAAAGTGATATGAAAAGAACTAATTGTGTGAATGCTACCTTCCTGCGGCGGTCCCAGGTACGGGCTGAAGGGGCTATAGCTCCTTTATTAACAAAATAATATACATTTTTTTACTGCTTAATGATTTCCCTAGAACGCTGCTTTAGTCCCCCACTCTTTTAGAAAATCCTGGGTCCGCCCCTGCTGCCATTCCACCTTCTGATAAGCATCTGCTATGATGAAATATTTGTCAGAATTTTCAAAGTCTACACTTATGAAAATATATTGGTTGAACGTAAGGATGCAACAGAGAATTGCATTTCTGCGTTGTGTGTAAGGGAAAGAATATCCCTTTATATATGAACAGAGCATATCAAATACACGCACTCATGCCAAGAGACGATCCCAAATAGGAGCTAAAGGGTGCTACATGATGATTAAAGCTTAATGATCCACTGGAACGCTACCTTAGCCTTCCCCCTTCCTTCAGAAAATTCTGGAACTGGCCATGCCTGTATTTTATATGCTATCAGTTTTCTCAGTATTAAAATAGGTAGTCGATTTTCTGAATTTGCATCTGCTGGATTAAAATCTTCTCTAAGTTTAAACTTACCTTTTTGCAGCTTACATTTAGTATTTCATCACTACGTACTGTAAGTATTCATAGGATTAAATAATAATAATAACCCTGATTATAAATGTTACCTTCAGCTTTAATAGCTCTGAAACTCTTTAAAAGTAATTAAAAATTCAAGACTATGAACAAATTAAAAGCTCTCAGTAACATCTTTTATTTTCGATCCGCTGGAATAAAATCTCCCATAATTGGTTTCTAAAGAGTTAATAGCCGTGTTTTTTCCGATATAAACCACCATAAACTACCTTCACTCAGAAAAAAAAAAAAAAAAAAAAAACAATAAAAAAAAACCTCCTTTCTTACATTTATCAGAAGAAAGTAGATGAGCCTATCAAACTCTAGTTGGTACTTTTTTTAGATCACGGCTACACTAACTTATTATATTGGTTAGCTACCTCTTAATGACCCTCCCCAATGAAAAAAAAAAAAAAAAAAAAAAGGTGTAGAACAGCATACCTTTCAAGATTATCCAGAAAAGTGTTCGGAGATATTTGAACTATTTTAGAGAGAGAGAGAACAGGGAGAGAATTTTGTGATCAGCGAGAACCATTACAAAACACAGTATTTCTCTTTAATTTAAAAGAAATCCCTAACTGCGTATATAATGCAAAGACAACGTATAATAGAAACTTATTTTTCCACAAACTGTCATTAAGATGTAGTTTCGTATAAAAGTTTACTCTACAATCGATATATTTAATATTTCATCGAGTTAATAGCCATATGCGAATTTGGCAGCGCCATTTTTGTTAAATATTTTATAAATATAACTTATAAACGTTGCGAGTGACGCAGTTGTACACCAGTACGCCCGTTCCTCCCTCATAGAAAATTATTGGGCGACTCACACAAACTACGCGCGCGCTAAATTGATAATCCCTGCTGTGTCCCATATGTGATACAATCCTAAATGAACTGGTAACTAACATAGATTCAGTTTGGCGAATTTCCAGTTAACCGATGAAACCTTCTGCTATTTTTTCCCATAGTTTGCAGTATATCAATTAGGATGGTGCCTATGCAAATTACTTTCTTTAAATTGAAAGTTTCCAAAATGGGATTCAGTTGTCGCCCTTAAAACATCAAGCGAAACTATCTTAGATAATTATGTGAAAAGCAGTTCTTAATACATGGCATAAGACCATATGCAATCAGGTTGGGTTTTATGTTTAATAAATACTGAAGTTGTCTAAGTAGATAAATGGCACTTCTCATACGAAAAGACTCTTTATTTATTTATAATAGGTGTCGTTTCAAAGATTATATGATCTCTTCAGTTGATGGACGATAGGGTTGCCCACCGTGAGTAAATTTACGGACAGTCTGGAACAAAGTGCAAATTAATATTCGAAAATTCCTTAAAAATATTTTACGGATTTCATCTGCTTTTCACACGACTTCTTTGATTATTATGTGCATCGGGTGCGTTCACAAAGCGGGTCATTTCTTCGAATACCAAGAAAAATAGTTAAATGCACCAATGACCTAAAAAAACTATCGCCTAACATAATGTTTCTGAACGGCTTTCTCTCGCTTGCTCACATATATAAAGCAGTCTTGCCCATAAATTAACCTCAACTGCTGCGGGACGTCACCAAAATGTAAATCAGAATTAGATCGACTCAACACACGAGTTCATGCAAGCAGACATAAAATAGCAACTCTAAATTTGTAAAAGAAAAAATGGCTCTCGGCTTACTTATGATGCATAAGCAGATATTGTCACTAGATAAATAACTACAGCCAACGCCTTTAGTAATTCGGCAGACATAGTCTTATCTAATTCATCTGGAAATGTTTAAACTCTGCTAATGGATAGTTTTCTTGATAAACGAGAACAACTAATCATTTTGAGATTTTTCAATTTAATTTTCGCTTATTAGTGTTGTGCCGAAATAAACAAAAAATCCTTGGGAGATATCTATAAATCTATCTGTAGTGCGCGTGTAAATAAACATGAGGAAGAAAATAGGAACTCTTAACTAGATTTTAAAGTGGAATACTACTTATTTGAGAGCATTATTGTTGATACTCAAATAATAGTCAACAAAAATGAACTTTTTCTAGACGTATAATATTTGAATTGGAAACTGACTGAAAGAAACATCTTTACTATGATATATAATTGGTTAACGTAGTAAAGTACGCATATCTACACTAAACGAATACTTAAATGAATTTCATAAAATTTACCACAAATAGAGACATATTTGAGTACTCCCTGCATCTGCAGATTGCACAGCTGTTCAATAATACGATCTGTCCTGCATACCACGCGTAATTTCAGTGGACGTTCAAATATATCACGATGAATTTAAGGAATATTGGTTTCACACCAGCACACAGCTGTTCTGGAAGAATAAACTGACACGAGAGTAACCCATGACTCTCACCGCATTCGTATGCCCAGCATCACTCAACAACTGCCAGAAATTAAATTAGTTGTCGACCATGTAAACAACTCCAGGAATTCGTTGTCAGCTGCCTAAAATTCGTGCAGTAACGGACGGGCCCTGCGTTATGTGAAAACATTCCCAAGTGAACACTTTTTGTTTTGTACAGTTTGCTTCTGGACCGACCTGCACATCGTCTAAAACGATTTAAGGATGCATTACACCATGTATCTCGTGTGATAGGCAAAATTTAAAGAGCGCGCAACTTCAAAAATTGATTTAAAGCAATAATGGACAGTAACGATCTTTTACCATTATTTTATACCTAAACTAATTTTCAGTCTGGGCCTTTCCCTGGTGTGTTGGCATATCGTGAGAAAAGCAGTGAAAAACAAAAAGCTTTTTACTGATCTGCCGCCCTTTCCCCGCTTAATATTCTGTAGTCTCTTCTCTCGCTCAATCAATGGGCAAAGAGTCGTTACTAAATTTAAGGCGTATGATCAAAAAAAAAAAAAATGATGTTTTAGTCCACCGATGAAAAGGATAAGCATACCATAGGAAAGGCACTACAAATACGGAACAGCTTGGAATGAACTTCTCACGAAATTTTTGAACGCTACATGGAGAAAAGTATGGTTTTAGCAGTCCTGGGTCTCGATGACAGTGTCCAAGTAACCAAATAAATTGTAAAGCTGGCTAAGATGCCAGATTTAGAGAATTCGATAACACTGAATGTACAGGAATTGTTTTCTTATAATGTGGAAGACCTGAAGAGCTGGAAGGACATCAAGTGGCAAGAAAGGGCAGCCATAGTGTTCAGGAGACTATCTTTGAGAGAAACCTCGCAATCAGAGTTCTTTCTGTTACTTCTTTAAAACAATTTTTGGTGCATTGTAAATGATCTCAGAACATGGTCCAAATTTTCAGTGAAGCTGTCATTAACAGGGCGAATGACAGCCTCTACATTCTCATTCTTATTATGAAACGTAAACAGGTAAAACAGCCCTAACACTGATACTACTGTTTTACCTTTCATAAGTAATAATGGATCTTTCATCAACAAACAACACTTCTACTCTTCAGTGGAGTGAGGAGAATCTCAACCTGGACCATCGTTATCGATGAATCCATTCAGATCATTCTATCGGAAACTGCAGGGTGTAGCCTGAAACGCAACCGTATAATAATACTCATACAGTCCAAGGAAGCCAGAGGCTTTTGCTGAACTGCCAAAAAAAAAAAAAAAAAAAAAAATGGAGCACATTGACCTTTCGGTTTATTCAAACTGTCACCCTCACTATCCGTGAAGGTAACCTGTTCCACAGATCAACGAATCGCTGACTAAAAGAAAATTCCTACAATCTAGTCTAAACCTCTTCCACGGTAATTTGAATTTATGCGTGGAATTCTCTATAACAGTGAAAATTCCACCTTCTTTCATTTTACTAACCTTTCTCGGAATCTTATAAACCTCAATCAGGTCTGAGGTCCTGGGTGCCCCAAGCTGTATAGCCTCGGACTCTTTCCTCATATGGTCGCCCATTTGCCGATCTCGCCATGCGAGTTGCCCGTGTTTCGACCCTTTCAAGAAGCTCATTGTCTTTTTACAGATGAAGTTTCCATACTTGAACACAGTATTCCAATGTGGTCTTACACTTGCCTTATACAGTGGGACTATGACCTCTATATTCCTTCAGGATAATGTTCGATAAATCATCGATAGAACACCATGGGTTTCCCTGACTGCCAGTTTACACTGTTCAGAAAATTTCATATCTGCCCGTATTATAATTTCCACATCCCTTTCTTCTTCTACTGTTTTTAATTCAACCCCACCAAGTTTGTAATTTATTTTATTTTGGGGTTGCTATTTCCCCAAGTGTAATACAATACCTTGCATTTTGCTGCATTAAAACATAGCTGACACTTTTCTGACCATTCTTGTAGCCCGTTCAAGTCATCCCGAAGGACCGCTGCTTGGAACCCTTCTATCCCATCGTCGATATCGTTTATGAAAATCAGAGACAACGGTGGTCCAAGAACCGATCCCTGGGGGACCCCACTTCTGACTTTACACCAGTTCCATTAATTACAACCCTCTGCTTTCTGCCACCCAGCAATCCATATTCGATTTTTCCCGTAATCCCAACATGTTCCAGCTCATACAATAGCCTCACACGAGGGACTGAGTGAAATGTTTTTGCTAAAATCCAAATAAGCTATGTCGAAGTTATTCCCTACGTGCAGCTCATAAGTAACTGTACCTAAATAGCTTACTAAGTTAGTTAAACATAATTTTCCCTTAACAAAACCATGTTGTATGTTATTCAGAATGTCATATTTATCTAAATGTCCCTGGATTGCACTCTTAATTTTTTCTAAAGCTTTTCCCTATCGCTGAAGTCGTACTAACCGGTCTGTAGTTACCAGCTTCGCTCTTAGAATTGGTGCTGCGTTGGCACTTCTCCAATTCAAAGGAATCTCTCCCGACTCCAAAGATGCCGTCATAATTAACTTTAATGGTTCATCACATTCCCTGGCGGCCTCCCTCAAAATGATTGTCGATATGCGATAATCTCCAGAGCTTTACTTGCCTGTATGACTGTATATAAGACTGAAGCTCATGCAAGTAAGTGCGAATACAGGTAAAAAAAAAAAAAGCATACAGTAACCTGTATGCTTTTTTTTTTTTTTTAATATTGTACAGCAGGAGGTTCTCAAATTCTGCGATACCGCGACCCCTAAAACGATAAATGAATTAGTGCCACCCTCGATAAATAAAACTAATGATTCATTTAGGTTAGAGTTGGGCAAAAAATAAATACAGTATACCACTTATTTTTTAAATTTTAATCTGTATATCAATTAAAACATCGTTGCAACGTTACTTTATACAATAAAACCGTTTCATTGAAGAAAAAAAATCATATTTAAAATCGGTTGCAAAATTATAAAAATGAGACCCCGTTTAAGTTGCCCACTACCCCACAGTAGGTCGCGACACATGTCATGAGGTGTTTATAGCATTAAATGGTTAGAAGATTGGGAACCATCCTAATAGTATTAAGAGAACTACAATTTAAACCACTCTTTAGACCACAATAATTACCAATTTATTCATGATACTAATGTTATCAGCAGGGCCGGCTTAAGGCACGATCGAGCGGTTCCTCCGAACAGGGCGCCAAAATTTAGGGGGCACAGAATTCCCCGAAAATTCACTGATTTGCTGTAAATTTCAAGGCAGAGGGTGCACCAAAAAATCTCGCACAGAGCGCTGATAGACCTGGAGCCCTTCTGGAACTTATCAGTTATTAAACACGCGAAGTTTCGGTATACGAACAAAGTCCGAGGAAGAACGCATCTGCTTCGTATATGATGTAGTCTTGTAAATAAATAAATATGTGCCTACCCGTTACCCACATATATATTTAACCCTGTTTCAATATTGCTTCCTTAGGCACATTTCTTAATTAAAAATGGCTGTATTAGCGTCGGTCTGTTCTATCCGGCTGTCTGTACGCATATAACAAGTTAACACCCACTAAGGAAGAATATATGAAACGCATCTACTCAAAAACTACGCAGTAAAATAGTATTTTCAACTTGTTTTTCATTATTATCAGTATTTTAACTGCTGTTTTTTTTTTTTCTTTTGTTGCTGGCTTTCAACTTCTAGGTTTGAAATACGCAGCAATATGGCGTAAATTACAACGTAATAACAAATATCTTATATTTGTATGTCTTTATATATTAATTCATGATTTAATGTTCAAAAATGCAGAATATGTAACATTGTCATTTTTAAAGTGTAGATAAAAATAAATAACTGATTAATAATAAAGCTGTGTCTCTCTAACCACAGAATAAGAAACATGTCCCTTCAGAAGCTCATTGTGTACGGTTACCACATCATATTTATGTGTGACGCAATAATGGTATAGTTAATTTGTTCAAATCATCGAACAAAGCTCATTTTTCCATATTTTACCATTTGCGAGAGCAATTAATTATCAATAACTGGAGACTGAAAAGTAATTTCATGCAGGATTGGTGACAATTTTTTTTTAACTAATGGCTGAAACTACCAAACGTGTTAGAAATATATAAGAATCACCAATTATTTTTCGTTCTACCAAATGAATGTACCAAACCAATAATAATATTTTAAGCCGCTGTGTATAATAAATTTTCCGCTTTATGCTCTGGAACGGCCACATAGGCTCAGGGGAGTTTCCAAGGCAGAAGGCAAAAGCAGGGCCCGCGCTTTAGGGTAAGGCTGAGTAGGAACTGGCCTAGGGACACCAACGCCCCTAAACCTTGGCGCAAATTGGTAAAATTAATCATTCTAAAAAATAAATCTTCGTATCGGCAGGAGGGGTGCCATCAGCCAGTTGCCAGTGGTACCACATACCTTTGAGCCGTTCCTGAGTACAAGAATATTAAAGTATTAAATACTTTTCAACAGTTTTACGTTTTCATAAACAATAGATCTTTCGAACTCCAACATTTTGGCACCCAGTGTACATGCACGACAGTCAGGTGAGTAGATAAAAGGTTTTGCAAAAACAATGCAGGTGGGCACTGAACTATCAGTTGACGACGTGGCACGACAGCTGCCGTACAATCGATACGATTGCATTTACTCTACGCCATATCCTCTTTTGATTTCCACTCTGTACCCAGTTGTCCCTTCGCCCACTTACCCCTCCCTTTCTCCATGTTCTATACAAAATACATCATGCAGACACCTGTTTCTCTTGTCAACCGGATACGAGAAGTCAACGTGCTCTTAACAGAGGGACTCGGTCATTATTTGACAACCCTGTAACCAGAGCAACCGAACAGTACGATCTGTCTAAGTGTAGTTGTACTGCTTGGTCACGTGATGCTTGCAGTAGATGCGAGCACCGATCAGGTTTTTCGCTTTGGAGAGTAAATTGTGGCGAATTTTTTCTCTCAAAGTAAAGCGCCAATACAGAAATATTTAATGATATGAATAGTAAACCCCGATAACGTGATAATATCAAAATAACAGCTGTGGACGCCATTTTATTCTCGTTATTTTCAACTTCTCAAAATCCAATTGTGAAAACTTTCTGTTTATGATCTGGAACGATCATAGAGGACCACATATTTGTGGCGTCATGGACTCTTGAACACACACGTGAGAAATTCTGTTAACCACGCCATTGCCAGCTTATTCCAATTTTGTAAAATACCCAAAGTAAAAGCGCATAAATGCGCGTGTGCAAAAAACAAAAGTAGGCGAATTCTTGTCGCTGCTAAAAGAGTTCTCCGAATGAGCGAGCAGCGTGCTATTAACGAATTTTGCGAACAGATTGCACACAGGGAGATCTCCTTTATCCCGATACATTTCGCGGTAAGATTCCAGTAACCAGATTACGTCGACTACCCTGAAGTGACTCCTGTCCTCAATAACAGTTATAGCCTCAGCCGATTACGTTATTCGTTTGACTCGTCAAAAATGGAATTAGAAGCAAAAACAGGATGAAAAGGTAGGAGTTGCTTAGTCTGGTGACAGAGTGAAGTGACAAGAACACGGTGTCGGAGCCGTGAAAGAACAGAGAGTGTTTACGAAGTACTACGAAGCCTTGTCAACACCCCACTGTTCGAAAAGGATCCGGGAGACAGCTGCAGACAAGAGGTTTCTCCCTTTTCCTCCCAGCAAAGCGTGACAAGTCACGACTGACGGCCTCACTCTCTCCGTTCTCACTGTAACTTAACGCCGCCGTAGGTCTGACGGACGGATGTAGGGCTTCGCGTCGCCCTCGCGCGGACATCCACATCGTTTGTCAAAACGTTTCTGGTAACTGGATTAGTGCACTGTCGGCGATAACCGCTTGGGAGGCTTTACATTACCCGTCAATCTTGACAGGGAGGGTGGGGGGGACGTAGGAGGGAAAAGAGAGGCAGCATCTGAAAGGGGAATACGTGGGATGTAAAGACCGTGGGCAGTTTATGCACGAGTTGTGCGCCAATACTTTCCGCCTCATATCAGCAGAAGCCATCATACCTGATTTGTTGGGTCTCTTTTTGTGTCGCCTTGTTCGTGGCTTATTACAAGATCATTATCCTTCTAAAGATAATAATAAGCAGTTACGGGTGCTGTTGTAGCGCCTTTCTGCAAGCGTCGATTGATAACCTTTTGGCAATAGCGAAAGTGGGTTCATTGGTTCGCCGACGTGTGCTGACTTACAACATTTTGAATGTGCTGAATGTGCACAGTGTGTAAAATATCCATCGCCTTCAAGAAAAACAATACCAAAGTAGAGATCATTTCGATGTTTGTAATCAGTGGAATATGCTTGTTCAATAAGCTTGGAAGGATTTCGATGTGGAGGATTGATTTTCCATGTTTTTCTACGATGTTGCATTCTCCACTAATTCTCCATTACTCACAGACGATAGTGCATGAGGAAAGTAACTGCATTGATTCGCATCCATATCAAACTTACAGAAATATAACCTTAAATATATTCCAGAGATTCTTGTTTATTCGCTCCAAGACAGCTGAAGCCATGATACATCAGTGTATGTCTGTAAGTTGGATGTAGTCTGACCACAGACTACATCCAACTTACAGATAAAAACACTGAGCTTTCGGATGAAGAAACCGTGAAACCTTAGGCCAATACAGATTAACTTGGCCAAGGCTCGAAAAAAGCCAATAAAGTCTCTCCCATCTCCTATCAAACTTTTTCACAATGTGGAAGAATTGCATAACCACTCTGCTACATGCGAGGACGCATACCAAAGAATGGAAGACGGACGATGAGAAGAATTCGGTCCTTGCCACCTCAAAATATGAAACGCTTGTTCAAGATTACATTCAGTCATTACAGTTAAGGGGTGCATTACCGTCCGAGCAGCTAATGCTCCACTAACTACTCTAAACAGCAACAACAACATCTACGAACTAAAATAAACATTGGTAAGGACATATTCTCTTTGAATCTTTATTTTTATCAGCGCTATGGTTGTGCTCTTCGAATACGAATGCTTCCTTCTAAGAGGCTAGACGTAATGGGTTAGTTTTTCTTAGCTGGTTGTCTTGTTTACTTGGTCGGATAGTAACTCAGTCAAGCATTCAGTTCCTGCTACGAAATTAACTGTTCATGGAAGAATAAGAATGCTACTAAATAAGATAAAAATTATACAAAACTGCGGACGTAATTAGATTTGTTTGGATTCTATCTTTTTTGTCTATCTTAATAA